>NC_056741.1:1939355428-1939382928 GCF_019279795.1 Protopterus annectens
TGCCCTTGTATTCCCCAGTACTTTCTAAGTGCTTGTATACTTTGCATTTCCTAATATATGTTGTTGGAAAACTCTCATATTTGATTCATTAGGACTTAACCTGAAGAATTGTAGCTGCTGTCATTAGGTAATGTATCGGGATAACCACACTCACACTTTTGCTTTTTTTGCCGGGGGCAAGAGCTTGACCACCGTAAGTGCCAGCACTTTAGTCCTGTAACTTTGTTTATTAAAGAAAAATACTTATAGCCTTCTTCATTGTCCAGAACATAGGAACAGTTGTTGGGGTAGGCATTTGAAATGTCTGGCTGGAAGGCTTCAGTAAAGATTCCCAGCATAATCTTGAAGACTAGAAGCTAAGGGATCTGGAGCTTGTGTCCAGTTTTGCTTCGAAGGCTGTAGTGCCTAAAGTGCCATATGATTTTTGCATTGCAAACATTTGTTCCTTGGCAGAAATCTTTAAGAGGAAAAAATAGTTTGAGCAAAAATATGTCAACAAATACACACTCTTATCAAATAATCAGCATGGATTCTGTCTTAAGTTAAATATTAATACTGACATTCCCATTCTGACCACACAAACATACACTACCATGGAAAATGGACTATTAACAGGAGCTATATTTTTAGACGTAAGAGCATTTGATATAGTAAGTAACAATCTGTTGCTCACTCAGCACAAATAGGGCTTGTTCTTACATGGCTTAACACTTGTCTACTAAACAGAAATTTTTTGTATAGCTACTGAAAATTCTTACTTTTCCACCAGAGCAATCCATGCTGAGTACCTCATAGCTCAGTTTTAAGGCCACTCCTCTTCTGTCTTTATATCAGTTCCCCCAAGGGAAATGCGAAATTTAAGTGTTATTGTCCTTGCAGATTGCATTGTACTGACTACCGCATGTGGTGCTAATCAGCTGTACTGCAATCTGCAGCATGCCTTTGCTACCATATGGAACTGGTTAACTAAAAACAAACTATTAATACTCTAAACTGTACCCCTGAAAGTCTCTTCAAAAATATCCACTCCTTGCATCTCGGATCCTCATAGATCATTACTACTCTTCACCTCTAAACAAAAATACCTAGGTGTTCTCCTGCATCAACTAAAAGTGGCCTGCAGCATTTCAAATTATCATCTGCTGAGGCCCGACAAGCCATGTCCACAACTTGAGGAGATTTTTTTTTTCTCCAGAGGGATGTGAATCAAGTCAATACAAGTCAGTCAGTACAATAAAAGCCTACATATTTTGGACTGCATTCACAGTCTCTGTTGCATTTGAAATCCTGAGCCTTATTCCACTTGTTAAAGTATCTCTTAAACACCTTCATGTGAATTAGTCCACCTTTGTCCCATTATGTGGACAGGCAGAGCTTCCTGCAATGCTTCTCTGTATGTTGTTCATCTCGAGACCCTCTGCAATATTTTGGATAAGTCAAGCACATTTCTCTTATCTGACTTCAGACTTTATGCTCTAAATATCTTCTTCTGTGGGCATCATGATCAGTTTGCTTTCCTTCCCTGCCATGAAAGCAGCACTTTACCTTTCTTTCTTTCTCTTTCCTTCCTTCATTAAATCTAGTCTCCTGGGAATGGTGCCTACCACCAGAACCTGTTTATTTGGGGATGGGGTTCCATGCCACTGCCTTAAGTCTGGGCTTCACAACCTCCTCCTTATTTCCACATCTGTTAACTTAGCAGAAAAGATTCTTTGTTTTGCTATAACATAGTCGTGTGTGGCAGGTAGAGGGTTATGCCATTAGGAGTGTAGCCACTACCCTTCTGGATTCCTGTCTAATTTAGCTGGCAACCTCACTGCAGCACTGCCTGTATTTCTTTTTTATTTGGGGGCTTGACTTATGTAGTACGTAGAAGCAAGAATAGTATATGTGTTAGCAGTTCTACCTTTTCCTTTTCCACAGCATACACTTTGTGTAGCGAAAAAATATCTTGTACTTTCTGGTCTATGAATGTGAAAACTATTTCATCTCTTTCACTTGTCAAGAGCAGATTGACTTGTTCAAGTACATTGGCAGAAAGAGTTAAAATAAAACAGGCTAACATTCCTGTGGTACTCTTTTTCTGAATAGATTATTCCTTTGAAATGCTCAAGAGTGAGGTGAAAGAGACAAGGACCAAAATTAATGAAGTGCTGTGCTTGAGACGAGCTTCACTGGCCAGCTTTCAGGAAGACAAGAACCAGAAGACCCTATCTCAGTACTTTAAGTCCAACACAGCTCTCTCGAGTTCACGGTGAACTGAAAGGTGGTATAATGTAGTGGTTAAGAAAGGTGTACAGGAACAACCAACTGCTATGAATATGGGTAGCTATATGTCTGTCTGATAAGTCATGCATTGCATTTATCTGGCTGTCAGATAATTTTCAGTCTTGAACTGAGCAAAATGACAAAACAATGAATAAAGAAAAATGTCACTTTATCTTACCCTAGCTGTGATCCAGCTACCCTGAGATTGATTAGTGATTTGAGTAATCGAGGAGCCAACAAGGAGGGTAGAAGTAAGTGTTTGACTATTAATTAGCCATCCTGAATAGGGGGTGGTGGCCTGCCTCTCCTTAGTGTTGCCACTTTGAATATGTTGGATGTGACAGTTGTGCAACACAAAGACCAGCATGTATGTGCGCACCAAGCAACATGTACTTCAGATGGCATTGAGCATACATGTGGCCTCACATTGCAAGCATTTTGCTCATTAGGGATACTGGGTAATAGGGGATAGGACATAAAAACCTTTATGGTTGCCTGAATGATGATCTATGACTGGCTATCATCCACAGGAAATAGATGAGATGTTTGGTGTGTAGTAAACCCGATGAGCATCAAACATGGACAGAAATAACAGAAAAAATGTAATGCATCAGAATTTAGCAAAAATAAAACCTGTACAGCACAGGTAAGTAGCTTGTAAGTATACAGTAGCACGTCACACTGAACAACTTGCAAAAAGCTTACAGTTTAGACACCATACATAAGCCACTGTATTACTGTATGAAGGAGGGTACAATTTGTCTGAGTGCTAGTAATTAAGTGCAAAAGAAACTCTACACTTGGCGTTAAAATTATATTACAAAACAAAAACTAATAACCAAGAGCAGCAAGCACTTGCTAGTGACGAAGTCTTTAATGTTAAAAAGTTTAGTGCTTTTGTTCCTTAATCAGAACAGCATGTACCTCATTTCCTGTTCTATAAGTAGAGTGCTGAACAAATGACAACATTTTGTTCCATTAATGAAATTGTAACAATAATCTTCATATATATGTTCATGTTCAACGTAGATTAATTGGAAATGTACTAGGAATGCCATTGTCAATGTTAAATATTTCCACTCTCAACTCGCAATAAACATATTTTTCACATTAAAATATAACAAAAATGAAAACAAAAATGAACTGGCATGAGTAAGACTTTAAAACATTCTTCAAAGGAAACTGGAACTGATTTATAAAAAAACTTTAAACAATAATAATGACGTTGTCTGTCACCCTTCATAGCCAGTGCACTATTAATAGACATCATTTCATTAACACCCAGAGATTGAATTGCATTCAATAAAATTTATGGGGAAAGTCCTTAAATTCCAGGTATGTTTCCCAGTTCCCACCTGCAGCATTTTTGGGAACCTTTTCTAAAATTTAAAATAAAAACTTTTTGAAACCTACACAAGTTCTGGCATGTTTACTGAGGGTATTCCTATCATCTCTCTTTTTAATTTATTTTTATTAATTAATTTATTTGTTTAACATTTGTTGACCCTGAAAGTCTGACTAGGACAGAGTCTATTTTCAGCGGAGGCCTGGGTAGAAACGCTGCAGACACATGTCTTTAGAATGTGGGAGGAAATCCACGCGAACATAGGGAGAACTTGCAAACTCTGCGCAGAAGTTACCCCAGCCGAGAATCGAACTGGAGAACCTCTTGCTGTGAGGCGACAATGTTAACCGCATAGGTGTGTTGGTAAATGCTTGTCTTAAGACAAGCCTGGCCTTTCCAGTATAAAAAGTTGAGCAGGTCAGACAAATAGTAACATATACCACCACTTTGTGTTAGTTTACCATTGGCAGTCATTCTTGGATAATTACCCACTGCAATACCTTTGCCATTGTTAGTATGCTTGCATTGGGAGCATCTTTCACATTTGGTAATTTTTCTTTCCATGGACAAAGAACCATCTGCCCTACCATTATTACCTTCTAAGAAGGACTTCATATTTTTTCCTTGTAAATCACCAATGGGATGCTACCAAGTTTTAGTGTAAATCCAGATGTACCAAAAACACTTTTCCAGTTGTTATCCAAGATATTTTTGATTGCCAAATGGCAAAACCATAGCCCCTTCATATTCATCCATATTCTCGCCAGTAACCAACATACTAATAGGAAATGGGTTGGAATTTACTTAACCTTTTGCTACTTAATCACAGATTTCATCTGCCATAACATTGGGATGTTTTCCTTCAGTGAACATATCCTTCAACACCTTAAGCTCATTCTCTAATGCCTCATTGTCTGAAACCAACCTTGATTGCCTTACGATTTTGCCTTTTACCAAGTTATTTTGCCATTTTGGGTGCCTGCTGTGATAACCAACATATTCCAATAGTTTTTGCATTTCCTGTAAATATTGAATTAATATTTCCCTTCTAATCTGTCTTTTTTTTTTTTTTTTTTACTAATAGTAACATCAAGGTAATTCATATATCTTCATTTCCAATGTAAAGTATAGAAAGGAAGTTGATCCACTAGTATAATCTGGAAATTCATAAAGTTTATCACTGCCCCCCTTCCAAATGATAAATATGTTGTCCAAAACATGGTAGTAGCTCATTAAAAATTTGTTAAAACATGACGTGAAAAAATTAGTTTCTTAGCATCTTAAAATGATGTTGGCGAAAACTGGTGCTGCTGCCACTCTCACGGCTACACTCCTAATTTGCTTATATTATTTGCCTTCAAAGTAGACATGATTGTTGTGTAAAACTGTTTCCATGAAGGCCACTATAGTATTAATGTCTTCACTAGAAAGCATCCTATCACTTACTGGTACTTCATTCAGTCATTCAATGCCAGCATTTTCGGGGTTCACAAGAAACAAATCTTTCACATCAGTCCCAACCATTAATGCATCTTCCACAAAATCACTTTCACCCACGACTTTTAAAAAGTGCCTCTAGCCCACAAAAATGTGATTTTTATCCTTACAAAATCTTTTCGTTTTGGCATTAATAAATTTAACTCGGGATCTGTTTTGTACCCCCACTAGTTTCAAAAACAGGTCTTAATGGGGGAGATCCTGTATTCTTTTATGAACCATTGGGATGCCAATTATTGAAGGAATGAAGGATTTTTTAACCCTTCATTTTTCTTCCAGATTGTGGATTTTTATTATGTTCCTACCATATGTTTTGCAACCATAAATCAAGTTTGTGATGAGCTACCTTTAGCTCTTTTTTGTTTCCGTACTAAATAAGTTCTGTCATTAAAATAATCCAGCATTTTTTTGAGAATGTATGAAGTTTTCAATAATCGCAGCCCCACTTCTCCCGTTTCATAATTCTTATTGTTTTGTTAGTAATTAAATCATTCAACAAGATCCTTTCTTCTGTTGTTAAGTTGTAAAATTTCCCCATAGCTTCTCTAGCCAGCCTGATTGAGATGGGTATCTTTAGACAGTCTAAGAATAGTCTCATGCTCTCTGATCTATTAATCAAACAGCATAACACAGTGTGTGGGAGCTGTACATGTATAATATCCTTGGAGACAAAAATTTCATATACATTAAACTCTGACAGCATAATTGTCAGTAGTACAGCAAACATCACACCTCTCCAAGGCATTCATAATACACACAATCAGTCATATGCTGAGGTTCTAAAGATTAACTTGCCTAAACCTCAAAGACCTCCAAAACACAACACAGACACAAAATTCAATCAGCCAGTTAAACCTACTTCTTCACATAGTATCTGTGACTTTGAGACTCCTTGTTCTAAGCTTGTAAGGTGGGGGGTATCAACACAACCAATCAGTCTTGTTTTAGGTGACTCCATTATAAGACATAGATGTGCCTCTTATTAAGCTAAGCAAGGAAAGAGTCACTGTTAGTTGCTTATTGGGTGCCAAGTTCCATTCAGTAACATGCATGCACTTAAGTCCTTGAACAACAAGTATCTGTATGACTATCATAGTTTATGCTGGTGTTAATGACTTGAGGTATACCTCCCTGGACTATAAGAAGAGGGAAATGTTGGAGATCTCAGAATGTCCAAGGGAGGTATGAGCCCAGCACTGAGCAGCATTTTACATTCCCCAAGGATGATACCGCAGTATGCATAAAAAATAATTTACTTCAGTAGTTGGCTTAGTTTATGGTGTTATTTAAAGGGAAGTCTAATATTTGTCAGCCTGGGAGGATATCATCGACAAACGATGCTGCTTCTCCAGGGATGGCCTGCATTTGTCCCTGTAGAGTTTTGATTATTGGCAAATACATTGTCCACTCCCATAGTGCCTTTTCTAAGATATACCAACTTTATCAACCTACCAATGTAATGAAACAAGTAAAGGAAAATATGAAGGTGTTACTGATCAGTGCTAGGAGCCTAAATAAGAAACTCCACTCCCTACAAGCCCTTCTTACTCGGGAGGACATTGATGTCTGTGTAGTGACTGAGACATGGTTTAAAATAGCAGAGAGCACTGTGGCTGAGCAGGGCTATGAAGCTTTCCACACATTTAGATCAGCTACTGTGCAGAAGGGGGAAAAGGCGGAGCTTTCTCAATTTACATTCAGAAGAGGCTCGCGTCAAGGCTGGTAAAGCAGCATTATGCACTAGAGCGTCTTCATGCCCAAATAACCATCAGAAAGGTCCCATACAATGTAATAGTTAGCTATAGAACTCTCTCTGACAAAAGAAAGGCACAATGCAACTTTGTACAGGAGCTACAATCATGCAGTATTAAACCCAGTACCATTTTTCTAGGTAATCTAAACTATCCAATTATATACTGGGAAACTTACACCACCACTAGTATACAAGTACAGAGTTTCCTGGAGTTTGTCACTACAAATGGTCTGGAAGAATTAGTCATAGTACCCACTAGGGAGAATAACTTTGAGTTTGTCCTTAGTAATTATGGGAGCATCTTGCACCATCCTATGGGTTTCTTCTTCACTTGTTGGGTCTGACTGTAAAGTAGCCTCCTTCCAAGTAAAACTAAAACCAGAGATCCCTTCTACCCAAGGTACCTTTAGAAATTTCTTTTAAGACAAACTATCTACTCATAAGTGATACATGTATCAAGTTTCAAATTCCCACTAAACCCAGTTAACTACACTGAATATGCAGAAATGTACATCACTACACTAGAACAGCATGTAAACAGCTGCATAGATGCAGCTGTACCCCATAGGAGCAAGTGCAGGGCAAGCTCCGATTATCAAATTCATGTCGTAGAACCATAATCAACAAATTTTATAATAAAAGGAACAGAATTTTAACCAAAAGTAAGAAGAGTAATTCTTAGAGTGGTAGATCACTTGTCACTGAAATAAACAACTCTTGAGGCTAATAAAATCCAGCACAGCCAAGCCTGAGGCTAAAACAGTTTCCCAAGCCAAAGACAATCGACATTTTTCAGTTATGTTTTTAATCTAAAAAGACCAACAGCAATACGCTGAGCTGATTGTGAAAGATGTTACGTACACTGAGGCTGATGATACAGCAAGCCTACTAGCTAATACATTTAGCTCTAACTTTACCCCCCCCCCGTCTGTCCCTCAAAATATACCTGAAACTGGCTTGCCTTCAGCTATCACACAAGGCCAACTCCTAAAAGTGCAAATAGTATGAAACTTGATTTAGTCACACCCCTAACAACACTGTCAGTCTCAGCTTCCATACAAGTTTTTTTTACCAAGAAAATGGAGAACAGGTACAGCCATTCCCCTGCAATAAGGGAGAACCTTCCACAGACCCATAAATCTGACCAGCTTCATATGCAAAGCCATGGACTTGTCATGGACCTAATTAATCAGGACATAAAGACTTCCAAACACTGGACCTCCCTCAGGATTCATCAAGGGCAGGTTATTCTTATTCAGTCTGGTAGATTTTTTTGAAAAGGTTACAGAAGCAATGAGTGAATGCAAAAATGGGGTACATACCACATGCCTCAACCTAACCAAAGCTTTTGGCACAATTTCCCACACAGGCTTAGGAGAAAAGCTAAATTAACTTTGAATTTGTGTCACCCACTAGGATGCCAGCTGGCTCACAGATGGGATATAAATAATTAAAATAGGAGAAATTACCTCCACAGAGACCGATCACCAATGGAGTCCCTCAGGGTTCTGTGCTAGGACCTGTCCTGTTTGGCATCTACTTTTCTGAAGTAAAAACCAATACCAAAGGGTTCTAGCTGACTAAATTTGCAGGTGACTGTAAGCTAGGAGCAGTCATGGAATCTCCAAATGACTTGACCATCCTGCAGGAAGGTTTGTCCAAAATAAATAACTGGTACAAAAATCACAAACTGAAACTAAATGCCAAAAAGTGCATTATTGTGTCCTTTGGGAAGTCTTCTACCTCATCTTCTCCATGTTGTTTGGGATTTGGGAACTTATGTGGACAGTGACCTAAATTTTGACCAACTTTTATCCATTATTGTAAGAAAGTCCTCCTGTATTTCACAGCTTATAAACAACGAGAGTGTGTCCAGATGCAAGGATGTCATTGTTCCTTTTACTCGGCCCTCATTAGACCAGTCATTGAATACAGTGCCTCCTTTGACATCTGTCCAGACACATGCAACAACTGAAACAACTACAGTGATACCTTACTAAAAGGATGCATGGCCTGAACAACATGTCCTACATGGATTACGTGAAAGCCCTGCCACTTTACTGTATAGCCTATGGACTGCTAAGAGATGACATGTCTGGTATGCAAGGCATTCTCTGACGCATTATTGATGGATTTGCTGCACAACAAGTCAAATGTCAACAGAAATACTCAGTACAGGGAACCTCCTTTGTAACATCAGCAGAATGGTTTGGAGGGACAGATGTATCTTGCAGAAGATAACACTTCTATGGAGCAGACTCCCTATCCGCATAAAACAAAGTTCATCCGTGACCATATTCAAATGCAACTTAATCTAAGGATGGGAGACAGAAAATGTACTGCAGGACTGTCCCCTGTACTACTAATGTACATAGGTCACTCTTAAATGCTTTTCCAATGCATGGGTCCCCTAAGGTTGCCACCCATCGTGTTGTCAGCGGGATACTCACGGGTTGAGCTGCCTCATCCCAATTTCCACTATGCAAAGTAGTGGGACAATCGCACTGAATTGCCGTGGAAAAGCCACAATTGCTTCTGGTTTTTCCACGGCAATTCAGTTACGTCACCAGCCTGGTCCTGCAGGCAAGGCTGCTGCCTGTTAGGTCCGGGTGCTTTAATTCATGCAGCAATTGGCTGCAATTCATGAAAGCTGTGGGGATTTTGGCAGGAAGAGCCGTGCAAAGATCGCGACTGTAGGGGCACTTTGTTTTAAGCGTTTCTACAGCCACTAAAAAAATGACAGAGATTTGTTTTTTCTAACAGCCAGTCAGCCATCCATTCATCCAGCCAACCAGCCAGCCATCCAGCCAGCCAGCCATCCATTCATCCAGCCAGTCAGCCATCCATTCCAGCCAGTCAGCCATTCCAACCAGCAAGCCAGTCAGCCATTCATTCATTCATCCAGCCAGCCATGCATTCATTCATGCATTCATGTAGCCAGCCATTCATGCAGCCATCCATCCATTCATGCAGCCAGCCATCCATGTAGCCATCCATCCATCCATCCATCCAGCCAGGCATCCATTTATTCAGCCATCCCTTCATCCATCCAGCTGCTACTCCCACCAACCAGCTAGCCACTACAGCAGCCAGCCAGACAGTCAGCTAGCCACTCCAGCGGCCAGCCAACCAGCCAATCCAACATGCCCATAACAGCATCTCCTTCACTGCTCCTGTGGTGATATCATGGTAGAGGGTGTGGCCAGTGTCATGTTGGCCACACCCCCATGTCCCATTTTGGCCCGTTTAAAAGGTGGCAACCCTAGGGTACCCTCAAATTATGGTATGATCCCTATTATTCTCATTAGAGGTAATATATAAATGTGAAGTTGTTCAATCTCGCCGTTCATTCATCACTGATGAGTTTGGAGCCGATCCTCGGCTCCGACACGGCCGGCTAGCAAGCTTAAAGTTCTCCAGTAGCTCGAGACCCCACCCCTTATCCCACAGTGCACTGCTGGAATTACCCCAGATCTAGTTTGCCATGCACGGATCTCTTGGGTTTCCAGCTTGGCTCGAGACTTTATTGGGAGCTTTTCAACTTTCAGCAAGTTATATTTTTTCATTTTTATATATCTTTGTTCTATTCTTAATAGCAGATATACTAGCTAGTAGATAGTTTTTCTGTGTTTATACCCCTTCCCTCAGTATTATCTATCTTGCCTTCGGCCTTTTGGCCTTAGGATCCCTTCTTTAGTGATTAGTCAGTGATCCCTTTTGGGGCTATTGTTTTTGGATCTCTTATTACTGTTTGTAATTATTTAGTTGTCAGTGCCCCTTTTGGGCTGTGTGTGTGTTTGTGTGAGTTACCTAGTTCAAAACCGCTCATAGTTAAACAGTGTGCTTCAGTTGTGTAATGTCTGAAGAAAATGACAAACATCCAAAGTCTGGGTTTAAAAAATGCCCAGACTGCGGGCAGAAAATGTCAGTCACAGATGCCCATGTGCAGTGTGTTTACTGCTTGGGTGAGGTACATCTGCAGGAGTCTTGCAGCATATGTCATTCTTTTTCCATGTTTTAGAATCTATTTATGTTGTCTGAGGAAGGGTATCCACCCAAAAAGCGCTAACCTGCATTTTTTTAATAAATCTTCTTATATTGGCTTGGTTTGGACTCTATCTTCTTTCTGCCTGCTGTTTTTACTTTTGTAAAGAAGAGTCCTTAAGGGAATGAAGGAAGTATTTTTGGTCTATTTTCTATTGAATTTTGCTGTTCCTCCCTCCCACTATGGCTGATATAGAAGATGATGTGGTAGAACCGGGTTACCAACCTCATAAACAAGTGATGACTACATTGACTGAGAGATTTAATTATAATGTTTTCATGTGTACAAATCCTCTGCTAAAAATGGATTTATCACGGAGTGAAATGCAAACATCAGAACAAGCACTAGGTGAGCAATTGACTGAGAGTTTTTTTGAACTTTTGAACTGTCTTGATTCTCTGAGAAAACTAAAAAGGTTGCAATGGCAACGTTTTCATCTAGAGGCATGCATGCAATATAAGATAGTGCCCAGAGGGATGCGGGTGCTATGCATGCCTGCTCAGGGAGATAGTTTCCCAGAGCTACTGGCCAAATGGCAACAGATTAACATTGACACTAGTTTTCAGTACATGAGATTATTAATAGTGTTTTATACACCAACTGAACAAGGTTTAAGAGAAGAAGTAAAAAGACTTCAGAAAGATCTACAGTTGTTTTATACTTCAGAGCTTCATTTACAAAAGATCACAGATGTGTTAAATATAGCTGCTTTGGAATCTAAACTTTAACAAATGAAAATTAAAAAGATCCAAAGAGACTATAATGATTTTGTGCTAGGTAATATCTTTATGTGGCCAAGAGAGACTCCTAGAGCTGAATTTAGCGTAGGGGATGGAGATCATCAAACTAATGGTATTAATAATAATTTCTCTAAGGCTGATAATAATCACATTGTGACTGGTCTATTTAATCAAACTATTCCCTCGGCTGCAATGCCCATATCAGTTATGCCTTCAGCAGCCGTGGAACAGCTGATACGAACTGCTCACCAGACACCAATACATGACGTCAACCAGCAGAAGAGTGAGCCAGTGTTTGGTTTGGGAGCGAGACCTAAAGTTTCCATAACAAAAAATGCGACAACTTTTCATTTGTTTCCTGTGCCGGTGAGAAAAAAGGAATACAAGAGGGGACGCTCAACCCAAAGAGAGGTAAAACGAAGGAAAACAACAAACTTACTGTTTCTGGTTATCACAATTTTAATTCTCATAATGTTAACAATGTTTTTAATATATCTACTGTTCAATTAACAACTGTTCAGATGCAAGTATTGGGGAAAGGTCTTTCATTTGTGCCAAGTAGAGCATCTGTTTTGAATGATGTTCTTTTAGATTTAAATCTGTTTGGTAGGAATGTTGCCTTAAACGTTATGTTTAAAGATAACATGCATAAAGCTAACACATTCAAACAGCCAAGTACCTTTGTGTCCCCAACTAATTCAACTGTAAAAACTTTTTTAAAAACATGTGAATGAGATATTAGACAGTATTTTGAGAATGTGCACTGTCATTTGAATAATTTAAATCAAGCTGAAAGGATAGCTTTAAATACCTTAACACAAGACCCTAATATAGTAATAAAACCAGCGGATAAAGGGGGAGGTATCGTAGTAATGGATTCAGAAGCATACATCGGATCACTAAAGACTTTATTGAATGATCAAACTACTTATGAAATGATTTCACCACTTAAGATTCAACATATTATTAAGAGAGTAAATGATACTCAAAACATTGACTAAACAAATTTTAGATAAAGAGCTATTCACGTTATTTTGTATTGAACACCCAATAATACCCCTATTTAAGGCACTACCGAAAATTCATAAGCATATGTTACCACCACCAATGCAGCCCATCGTCTCGAAGAGAGGATGGGTCACCAAATGTATTTCAATATGGGTAGAAGCTAAGCTGAAACCTTTACTTGAATTATATCCAGGTATTTTGAAAGACTCTGCACATTTTTGTCTGAACTATATGAGACCTGTCATGATTTGAATCTTAAAGATGTATTATTAGCAACTCTAGATGTAAATAGTTTATTTACAGTTATTGGCAATGACTTTGGAATTAAAGCTATTGAGGAAATTATGAAAGACAAACATGTATATGATGAAAAAAACAAATGTCTGATATTAGAAGTGTTATGGTTGATCTTAGAAAATAATGTTTTTATGTGTAATGGTAGTTACTACAAGGAAAAACAAGGCATTGCTGTGGGCACACCATGTGCTAACTCATACGCAAATCTGGTGTTAGCTTATTGGGAGCAGAAATATTTGTATGACACAAAGCATGTATGGAATGAATATGTTATGTTTTATGTAAGATTTGTGGATGATATTTTTATGTTATGGGCACATAATGAAAATTCACTTTGTGAATATGTCAAATACATGGATATTACAACTGATTTTCTGAAGTTCTCTCTTAATTTTAATAGGGAAAGGATAGCCTTTTTAGATGTAAATGTTATTAAAAATCAACAAGGCATTCTGCAAACTACCCTTTATAGAAAAGAATGCTGGAAGAATCACTTTTTGGATGCTCATAGTATGCATCCTCAGCATACCTTTCGTAACGTAGTGAAGGGTCAATGTTATAGAGTTTCACGGCTGTGTACAGATATTGATGTGTTTGATACAGAAATGGATATCCTGACACGATATTTGGTAGATAAGGGTTATAAAGAAAATAAAATAGACAGGGATAGACATGGAGTGCTTTTAAATGGACAAGATAGAGTGAAACCATGGTTCTCAGAAAATTCAAGAAGACCCACAAGAACACCTTATAGATATAATAGTAAGTCTAAAGTGACATTAAAGTTCAGTAGTAACATCTATGATATTAGTAATATTATTAAGAATAACTGGAAGATTCTTTTAAGTGATGAAGGCTTGAGAGATAGTATAGATAGAGAACCTAAATTTGTATATAGGCATAAGAATAACCTAAATGACCTACTATGTCATGAACCTGAAAAAAGGCATAAGAGTAGTATAAAATATTCAAGGTTGGGGACATTTCCATGTAGACATTGTAAGCATGCACTTTGCTAAACAGTTGTTGTGTCTTTCGGCTTTTCCCGGTTAGAGGTCGCCACAGCGAAATTCCGGTCCGCTAATGATTGGCAGTAGATTTTTACATGCTGAATTGCCGGCCCGGATGCACAACCTTCAACGAAGGTATGCCCATTCACGCATGTCTCCACACAGAAGACGCTCTAGCTGAGAATCGAACAGGACAACGTCTTATTGTGAGGTGACAACGCTACCGCAGCAAACAGTGTAGGTTATTTTATACATCCAATTACTGATAGAAAGTACAGCTTTGATTTTTATGCTGTCGTACTGCAAATGTGGTCTACCTTGCAAAATGTAAACAATGTTCAAGTTTTTATGTGGGGAAAACGAACTGCAAACTTAAAATTAGAATATTAAATCATATGTCTTCTATCAGATTAAGAGATGAGAAAAATGCCTTGTGTCAACATATTAAATGCTTTCTGGATCACAGTTTTTCATTTTTGGTAATGCAAATAATACAAGAAGGTGGTGGTGGGGGGGTGACATTGTTAACAAAACTGAATATGCAGAGCTCAAATGGATTTAAATTTGGCAGCAGACACAGCATCAGGTCTCAACAATTGTGTTCCTTTAAAACCAGCCTTGAAAAAAGGCAGGTGAAATGTAAAAGTTAATTGTTTAATGAGTTTTGAAAATGTATATAAGATGTTTTAGAATCAATTTATGTTGTCTGAAGAAGGGTATCCTCCCGAAAGCGCTAACCTGCATTTTTTAATAAATCTTCTTATATTGGCTTAGTTTCTGCCTGCTGTTTTCAATCTAGGAATTCATGGTATGAATATTATGGCTCACCAAATATTTAAGGCTTTTCTAAAAGGATCCTTTCACATAAGGCCTCCAGTAAAGACACCTTTATTCCCCCTGGTATTTGAATTTTATGTTATCTCGTATCATTCTTCTTCCGTTTGAGCCTGCATCATCTTGTGAACTAAAATTCTTGTCGTGGAAAACTATCTTCTTAGTAGCCATCACTTCAGCCCGTAGAGTGTCGGAGCTCCAAGCCCTTTCCATCAAGCCCCCTTACATGGTCTTCCATACTGACAGAGTATCTCCCAGGACAAATCCATCCTTTGTTCCCAAAGTATGTTCTGAGGTTAACGTTAATCAAGTCATTGAGTTGCCTGTTTTCTTCCCTAATCATACCAACAAATTGGAATATATGTTGCATAAACTCGATGTTCATAGACAACTTAGATTTTATTTGGACAGAACAAAAGACATTAGGAAATCAGATCAGCTCTTTGTGTCTTTTTCTGAGGCCAGGAAAGGTAAACCAGTTGCTAAAGCAACCGTGTCTAAGTGGCTGTGTGATTGTATCACCTATACATATGCTTGTCATAATATGCCCTTGTCTAGTAAGGTAAAGGCTCATTTAACCAGAGCAGTTTTTACCTCGTCAGCCTTTCAAGCCAAATTGCCTTTGGATAACATCTGTGCAGCAGCCACATGGTCTAAACCTCACACTTTTATAACTCATTACAAAATGGATAAGGCCTCCAGGGACAGGGCTTCATTTGGTTCTACGGTTCTGAAGAGTGTACTTCCATGAACCACCCAAGATCAGGGTGCTAGGGACGCTACCCATCAGTGATGAGTGAACTGCAAGATTGAACAACTTCAGTTAAAGAAGTTATGTACTCACCATAACGTTCCATGTGAGTTGTTCCATCTCACCTTCATTCTCACGTCCCTCCCTCCTTCCCCCTCCTGGCTGACAGTTGACCTGGAGGATGTCTTCATCCTGGTTTTTCAATGTGTTTTCATTCCTAGGCAGAATAATTGTTGTCCTATTATATGGTACGCAGCAAACAAGATCTGAGGTAATTCCAGCAGTGCATTGTGGGATAAAGGGTGGGGTCTCGAGCTACTGGAGAACTTTGAGCTTGCTAGTCGGCCGTGTCAGAGCCGAGGATCGGCTCTGAACCCATCAGTGATGAATGAAGACGGGATGGAACAACTCACATGGAACATTATGGTGAGTACATAACTTCTTTTTATCGACCATGGGATGAGGAAGGCCAATCTATAACCAAATGGGATAGGTTATTTCTAGCACAAAAAAGGAAATTAGCTAGGCTTAAAATGTCCTGCAATTGCAGTTAACCTAATACTTACTTAGCTATGAACATTTTACTAGATTGACTTTCACTGAACCATCTCCTTGTATCCTCCTCACATAACTTTTCAAATAAGGCAGTAGGCAGAGGCAAAGGAGCGTTAAAACACATTTCCTATAAAGACCTGTCCGGACATTGTCCATAGGTCCTTTTTTTTTTCAAAAAGCAACCACAAATGATTTTACTTGTGAAAAACTTTAACTCCAACAAGATGTCCACCAATTTTTTTTTTTTTTGGAAGACACAAAAGTAAACCCCTTAGGAAAAAATTCTCCGTAAGTGGGTGTAGTGTATACAAAACTATAATTGTATGCTTTAAACTCCCAAAAAACTTGAACCTGAATTAGTGGGAGACCACTTCAACCCACTCTCTTTCTCTTCCCCTCCGTTTGTTTGAGGTTGTTCTTGAGATAAAAATGTGTTCTGCATTTGAACTGTGTAATCTGTTGTCTTTGGTGGTTCTTCTACATTAACCTGGATATTCATCTTAATGATTGGTGATGCTCATAACTCTCAACATCTTAACACAAAAAAATCTGGACAAAGTCTGACATGATGTCAGTAAAGATCTAAAAATAGGGACAGAGTTTAAATATTGGTCTTATAAACTTAAGGAAGTCACTAGAGTAACAAGATTTGTCTTAGCATGTATTTTTCTGAAGGATATTAACTCTGAAACTACAAATGTTTGCCATTATTTAGTGACTTGAATCCATAGATCATCCCAGTGATTTGCCAGAAAACCACAGATTTTATGAGGAACTGACCAAAAATACAAGGCAAAATGTTGGGCATTCTGCAAAAATCTGGACAGAGATATGGTGATGCTCTAAAAAAAAGTGTTTCTAATACCTTCCTGTTCAAACTCATTTTCTAGGCAGTTGTTAGTTTCCATGTTTCAGTCTCCACATGCGTAACTTTTATTTTACATTGGTATAGGGTAGGCCGCCTTCTTCTTATAGTTGTCCTCATCATGTTTCAGTTTTTATTTTTTCTTCCTTCTAGTGTCACAGTGTTGTTTTACTTTGAGAAACACATTGTTGTTAAGTTCTTTGTGGGTAATGAATAAAAGGTTATTAGTAATTTTAATTAATGATAAGTTGTTTATTAGTATTGCGCTGATTATGAAAGCTGATAGTGTGTTTTTATTTTTTTACATTTTTTTTTTATAGAGTGGGAATCTGCCTTCTTGTTTCCTTAGAAGGATGTTTTTAAGTCTTATTCACCCCAGTTTGTTTATTCAAATTAAAGTATAATACAATTGAAAACAATGTGTTTATTGCAAGCTGAGTAGAAATATTTATTATTGACAATAGCATACTCAGTACATTTTCAGCTAATTTATTTTAAACACAAAGGTATATATGGAGATTGTTGTTATTAGAATTTCATGAATTGAATGTTTTGTCATTTGTTCAGTGTTCTGTTTAAAGAACAGGAAATGAGGTATATGCTGTTCTGATGAAGTTCCATTTTATTAAGGGACAAAGGCAATAACAATTTTGACATTAAAGACTTCGTTACTTATTCAAATGTTTTCACTACCACCACCCAAACACATAATACAAAAATATAGTAAAGTGATATTAAAGTTTTTATGGCACCCAAATAAACCTCGAATTGCTCTATATAGTCACTTGCCCAATTGGGAAGACAGAGGAATTAAGCTTCTGGTCATGGAGACATATGCCTTATCTGCTGTTGTTAAAAACATTACTATGTGGCTTAATCCATCATACTCCTGCATACGGAAGCTACTACATGAACAGATTTGTTTAGACATTATGCAAAAGCATGTTCAAGATCATTTGTACTTCATATGTCGCCTCACAATAAGACGCTGTCCGGTTCGATTCTCAGCTAGAGAGTCTTCTGCATGGATGAATGGGCATACCTTCATTGAAGGTTGTGCGTCAGGGCTGGTAACTCGGCATGTAAAAATTAACTACAATCATTAGAGGACCGGAGTTCCGCTGTGGCGACCCCAAAGCCGAAAGACAGAACAACTAAATATCTTCTATTGGACTCTGAAAACATATGTACTAGAAAATAAAAACAATAAAGCTCCATCACATTACATCAAATTATATAAATCATACACTATCCTTATTTAAAAAAAATTGTGAGTATTAACCTTACTATTAAGTCTTGAATATTTCTAATGTTTCTGCTAGCTTTCGCTTCTAATAATTTTGAAACTCTTCAAACTAATAAGATGGAAATCTTAAAACGAGGAAAACTAGTATTCTGGCATCAGTAGAAATGGGTAAGGTCTTCCCTACTACCTATCTCACAAAAATATGATATATAGACGTGTTTAACCCTACAAACTCTGAGACAATTTTTATTAAATAAAATAGAAGTAATACCACTTTCAGTCAGACAAGACATACCTAAATTTATTGAATATATTATATTCGTAACTAAGCAACTTTTCCAGGGGAATGGATACTTGTTTAACATTTATAAAATTATCAAAAAAGTGAAGATGTGTCAAAGATTCTTACTGGAATTATTTCATATTGGTAAGTGGACATCCCCCAGAGGATGATGAGAAAATAAATCTATTCTGATCTGTTTGAAACGCACTGCACTGTCACTTCATTGGCAACTGTTCTCATGGAGATTTCTACATATAGATTTTTTTACTCCCCATAAAGTAGCTCTAATGTTTGCCAGTGAAAATGTTTGTTGGAGATGTGGAAAAATTTTTAAGCAAACTGGGAACATGTTTTCTATGAATGTACAAAATTAGATACTTATTGGAATAATATAAATTATTTATTTCAGCTTGTATTTAATGATAACTTCAAATGAACAAAATCATTGGTTTTGTTTACTCCCCTGCACCTAGATGTGTTTCAAGAAAAAGACTCTCAACTCTTTGAACTTTACTAACCATAGCCCGAAAGATAATTGCCATTAACTGGAAAAAGCAATCTTCTCCTTCATTCAAGGAATTTAAGAATCTTACTTTGACTGTTGGTCAAATGGACATACACTAAAGAACAGAACTACAGTGGATATAAAAAGTTTACACATCCCTGTTAAAATGCCAGGTTTTTGTGATATAAAAAAAAATCAGACCACAATATGTCATCAATTTTGGAGGGATGTGTACAGTTCTTTGCAATGTCACTGTTGCCCCATATT
Source organism: Protopterus annectens (assembly GCF_019279795.1). Classification (NCBI taxonomy): domain Eukaryota; kingdom Metazoa; phylum Chordata; order Ceratodontiformes; family Protopteridae; genus Protopterus; species Protopterus annectens. The sequence continues at coordinate 1,939,374,698 of NC_056741.1, forward strand.
TTCTCCACTTTTTGATGACTGTCTTCACTGTGTTCCATCCAATGCTGTGGAATTTTTTGTACCCTTCTCCTGACTGATACCTTTCAACAATGAGATCCCTTTGATGCTTTGTAAGCTCTCTGCGAACCATGACTTTTGCTGTAGGAAGCAACTGAGTAAATGTCTGGAAAATCCTACTAGGACAGCTGAACTTAATCAGTCTCTTTAATTGATGGCAGCTATGTACCCAAGAAGACTGAATGCTGTAATTAAATCAAAATGTGCTTCAACAAAGTATTAATTTAAGGGTGTGTACACTTATGCAACCAGCTTATTGTACGTTTTTTATTTTTTATATTTTATATTTTTCCCTTAACATATTTGTTTGTTTTTCAATTGAATTGTATAGGTTATAGGTCACATTAAAGACGGGAAAAGTTTTGAAATGATTTATTGTGGTCTAATTTTTTTAGATCACAAAAACCTGGCATTTTAACAGGGGTGTGTACACTTTTTATATCCACTGTAAATCATACCTCAATACTTGGTTGACTGTAGTGGAAACCCTGGAGATAATGGACAACATTTCTAGCTGAAATGATTTGATTACATCATAGAAACAACCACTTCATTCATGCTGATTAGACACTTATGTAAATAGTTATGTTTTATTGTTATAATAGTAATTTCATTGTATTATTAGCTTCTATTTCTATTTTCCTGTTGTACACATGGTCCATGATTTGTATATTGTAATATTTCTTGCTTGTCTAAAAATTATAACATAACTGGGAAATTAATAAAAAAATAAACAAGGGGAAAAAAAAGAAGAAAAAAAGACTTGGTTACTAGTAATTAAGTCTTTCAGTGAGAAACAGTGCTTTAAACATTACTCATGTAAGGGATCCAAAGCAGTACACATTCAGTATAAGTAGAATTACATTATTCACAAACAAGGCGGTCATATTTCTCAACTGTCCAGATTTTTGCAGAATGTCCAGATTTTTGCCTCATATTTTTGGTCAGTTTTTCATAAAATTGTGTTTTTTTTCTGGCAAATTAGTGGCAAAACATTAAAAGTTAAAGTTAGAAAATAATGACAGACATTTGAGTTTCAGACTTCATACCCTTCAGAAAATTCATGCTAATGCAAAATCTGTTATTCTATCAACTTTCTAAGTTTGTAAGAGCAAGATTTAAAAATTGTCCGTATTTTTGGGTCTTTGTCCCACTTTTTTATATGGCTTTGTCCAGATTTCTTGCTCTAAGAGGTTGAGAGGTATGAAGGCGGTAGTACCACTTGCTGAAAACATGACCCTGAGGTCGTATTGTCTGCAAAAGGAAGTAGACTGAGAAACTTAACATCAACCAGGTCCTGCATTGAGCAAAGCAGAAAAACTCTACATGGAATTTTGTAAATTGTATTTGTGTTAGAACCAGGAGGGTGCTAAAGAGTTATTTTTAGAGAACCTTCAGCTGTATGCAGTGCTACAGGACAGATGGAGGGATAGTGTTGAAAAACAATGAAGCAGTATTCTCTGTGTTGTAGCAGGCATAACACGCTGGAGACCGTTTACTTGCTCTGAAATATGAAATTAATATTATGAATTATATATAATAATATGAAATTAAAGCTCCTGTTTCAGAATTCAGAACTTATAGACTCATAGTTCTGTTTTAAGCCAGTCAGTTTTTAGCATTTCTGTTTTGCTATAATTATGTCGTCATGTAATGTGGGCTTCTGATTTCAAAACACATATATTTCCTTTAGTTACTTCAAAGCAACTATGTTTAAGTGTAGTAAAATTATGTATGTGTTTACTCCAAGCTGTCTAGTTACTTTCTGATTTCATGCCATGTGATCTTACCTTCTGATGATGCAGTTTTGGACAGTTTGTAGTGGGTCTGTTATTTCTATAGTCTGCAGATTTCTTTTCATAAATGCAAGTGAGTTGATCATTCAGTCAGTCAGGGAAAACTGAACATGATTCCTTGCGAAGTGCATAATGCTTGGCATACTGTATGCAACACAAATTTAACACTAATGGTTATCTGCTATGAGATAATCACTTTTTGGAAGAAAACTAACGGGCAGATTCATTAAATCCTACATGGTCAGTTAAGACCATGTGTGCATCACACTGTGACATGCACACAGTAGCTCACACTCTTGGATTCAGTATGTGGCTCTACACAGTGTGTAGAGCCATGCAGACATTGCAAACACTGTGGCATTATAATTACAGCATAAGCAGCTGAATTGTATGCTAATCAACCAATCCAAGATGGAGAACTATTCAGCAAGCTATAAAGCAACAGTGTAGACTCAGTGTTGGTTTTCCCTGCGAATTCCAAAACCTGTTGGAATACAGCCACAGAAAGGAGTCTGCACAGAAAGAATGTTAGGGGCTGCTATTGCTTTAATTCATAGGTATTTGCAACAGGCTGAAGTCTATGCTGCTGTTAATAGACTAAGGCCAAGAAAGAGAAGAATTTTCAGACCCAGTTTAACATCACAATATGCATGAGATGGAAATTGTACAGTGCTTACAGGGTGGATAGAGACACACTACAAGAACTCTGCAACCTCTGTTGTCCTCAACTCACACCCAGGGCAAACTGAGGGGAACTCATACCAGTGGTGACAAAGGTATGTGTAGCACTTACATGCATGGGGTGTCACAGGCATCAGCAATCAGCATCCAGGATCCTCCATCAGTTCCTGAATGCTATGCTCCAGCATACCGGTGACCACATATATTTCCCCATATTCCTGAGGTGAGGGCCACAAATATGCAGGAGTTTCTACCCTGTAATGCACTTCCCTGAAGTAGTGGGTGCCATAGATTGTACAGATATAGAAATTAAGGCACCACCCGGAGAACAGGGAAGGCTCTACATAAATAGAAAGGGCTTCTACTCTAACTGCCAAGTCGTGTGCAATACCAAGGAAGTCTTCTTGAATGTGTGTGCTGGCAACCCAGGCAGTTACCATGACTCACATGTCTGGCACACCTCCCAAATGTATCAGATGTTCACTGGGGGGATATCCCACAGGGTCATTTACTGGAGGATGCAGGTTATGCACTGGAACTGTGGCTGATAACGCCTATCAGAAATTTACACACGTGCTGAAGAACACCATAATGAGGCACACACTCAAACCAGAAATATCATAGAGCATGTGTTTGAGCTGCTGAAGTCATGGTTCCAGTGCCTGAATACACCAGGGGGAGCCCTGCAGTACAATCCACGTACATGTACTGAAATATTCACTGTCTGTGCCATGCTACGCAACATCATCCAGAGAAAGCAGCTTCAGCAGGATCAACAAGGGGAAAGGGCACACATCCCACCACTAATGGCAAGGTCACCACAGCCACACACAGGTGAGGAGTCTGAGGGGGAACTAGCAGCTGCTGTGGGTGTAGGCAGACATAGGCGTTCTCAGTATGCTCTTGCATTAGCAAAGAGGCAACGCATAGCACATTCACTGACCACCTAAGGGGCTAAAAACCTTCATCCTATGCACATAATATATAGTAACATTGATGTCAGGCAACGTTCACAGCCATGTAATGGCTGTGTGCTGCTAACATAAGTCAATCAGTCTTGAACTAAAACTGTTGGAACTGCTGGCTTTACAAGGTAAGTGTTGAATCTGGAGTATGTCGTTTATTAATACGAATGAATGTCATATCCTTTGCTGTTGTTACTTGGTAATGTAAACAAGTAAAAGGTGGGTGATTTTTATTGAAATGACTTTAACATGTGACAGCAGAGACCTATGTGACTACATGTACTCTATCAAGTAGTAGGCATTAGGCATCAAAGATTCACACGTTCATACCTTTCAAAATTACTGATGACCATCGAATGTCCTCAGTTTGGCCTTGTACTTTTGTACTGGAAAATCATTAGAGATAGAAGTTACAAAGTAATAAAGTAATGAGACACATTTCATTTTCAGAATTTACAACCCTGAGAAGATTATTAAAAATTCTGATGCAAAAAAAAAATGTTTGATTCTATCAACTGTCTTAACTTTCTAAGACCAATATATGTCAAAGATAGAATTAGCAAAATATCACAAACACAAATATCCTAAGCAGTAAGTCATCTGTGTACCCTGAGCATCACGCATAAATGTTGTGTATCCCTGAATCCAGAAGATAGAAAACAAGGATGTGGCACAGTTATTTCCACAGGGTGTTGTGTGAGGGGGCAGGAAACCTAGGCTGACACAAATGGTCGAGGAGTGTGTGTGTCTCTGTGTGTGTGTAAGAAAGAGAAGCAGACAGACATTTGGATAAAGTAATAAATAGCCAGTGAGACAAAATAAGCTTTAAGCTTCATGGCTGAACCATGTAATTTGTTGTGTGTGTTTGTATGGGTCCTCCAGGTGAAATTGTGGTGTGTGAGTATCTACAGGAAAACAGCCAAGCTCTGTGCTAAATCTACATCTTGGTATGCTGGATAGGTGTGAGTTGTGCATGGTAGAGGTGGCTGTTCACTGTTGTTAACAGACTACGAGTACTGGCTCTGCCAGGTGTTGAACTGGCATGTCCTCGCCCATAGTCAGATGCACTGTTAGTACTTGAACATTGCTGATGAGCTTCCCTCACAAGGGTGCCCAGGACCATGACCTCATGGCCTGCCACGTCTTGGTGTGTGCTACTACAGGGGCGTGATCAGGCACGGCCACATCAGCTAACTGCAGATGATGTGACTGACCTATGCCCTGGAAGATGCCAAACCTCTTCCAGCAGACGTTCCATGATAGACGCCGCCTGTTCCAGTGTGTCATTCATCCGATCCATTGAATTGGCAACACGATGGCAGTCATGCATTTCAGCCTGTGCCACATCTACAACCCTAAGCATTTCTCTGGAGGACCGGTAGGAACATGCCTGCATCTCCATGATGGCCCTAAGCATATGTCAAGTGGGACAGGAAAACACATCTGGATCAGGTGGATGATGGATAGCAAGCCTCCTCCAAACACTCCTGAAAGCCCACCTGCATGGCACCTCATCCACACTTTGGCTATGTCCAGTGTCAACAGGCACTGAAGCCACAATAGCCACACTTCATTGATCGTGTGTCACCCTCCACCTGTCCAGTATCTGAGGGCTCACTGGAATGAGTTGGCACAGTCCTGCTGGCTCTGTCCAGTGGAATTGCACAAAATGGCTGAATGACAACCTCAATGTCAGATTCAACCACTTCTGTTTGGCCACCATCATCATCAGAGTCTGTTGGTACTGTGACATCAGGTAGTAAGAGTCCTACACTTCCACTGTCAAGGTTACCTGTGATAATAAGCAACAAATACAGGAAAGAAATTAATATCTGCACGACTATTTATTTATTTATTTATTTTTATTTTACATTTGTTGACCGGGATAGTCTGACTGGATGCATGTCCATTTTCAGCGGAGGCCCGGGGAGAAAAGCTCCAAGGGTAAGCAGATACATCATTACACAATACCAGCATTACATATTGCAAACAGACTATTTACAGAGATTACATAAGTAAGCAAGTTAAACAAGTTCCACAGGTTACAGTTAATCCTGAGCACAAATCAGGATTAAATTAAATTACACAGTAAACTGGTTAACAGATTTTTACACATTCTAGAGAGAGTTAGCCAGGCTTGATACATTGACATAGCCAGTTAAGTGACAAATGAGTCTAGTTTTAAATTGACCTAAGGTGGAAAGTAAGGTAATATCAGCTGGAAGAGAGTTCCAGGATCTACTTACAGAGTTTGCAAAGAGAGAATCACCGGCTGTGTTATTAATTGTGCTAGTCTGAATTAGTAGTTTGTTAGAGGATCAAAGCGGTCTAGGATTGTTATAGGGGTGATAATATTTTTAAGTGCAGGAGTATTGTCCGGATTATAGAGGATTTTATAGGCCATAATCAGTTGGTTATACTGGATTAGGCTGGGTAGTTCAAGCCACCCAAGCTGATTTAGATTGATACAGTGATGTGTCCTAAAAGGCAGCCCAGTGGCAAACATGGCAATGTGGTTGTAGCAAATTGAGAGTTTGTTAAGGACAGTCTTGTTTAAATTCGAGAGTAGAGGGGATGCATACAGAACAGTTGAAAGAAGGTGAGAGCGAGCTATGGCAATTTTACCTGGAGGGGTTAGGAAGGCTTTTATTCTGTAAAGTGACCCTAGTTTTTATTGATGGTTTTGATAGTTTGGTTAACATGTAGGTCAAATTTTAGATTATTGTCTATGATGACACCTAATAGTTTTGTAGATGGGTCAGGGGAGATTATTGTGCCATCATTTGATTTTATGGTAAAGGTGAAAGCGGTAGACCTACGTGTTGGTGAAAATAATAGCATTTTAGTTTTTTTGGGATTTAGGATCAGACGATGTTCAGAAAGCCAGTTTTCTGTTGCATTAAAGGTGGTCTGGGTAGCTGACCATAACTCTACTGGAGATGTGGCTGAGCAAATCAGAGTAGAGTCATCAGCATATTGGATACAGCTGACTTTTGGGATGACAGTATAAAGGTCGTTAATGAAGATGGAGAACAGCAAGGGCCCTAGTATAGAGCCTTGTGGTACTCCGAGGGTGTTAGGTAGAAGGTTAGAGAGTTTATTCTGCCAGAGGACAGCCTGCTGTCGACCATTCAGGTAGGATTGAAACCATTGGAGGGCTCCAATATCTAGACAGAATGTTAGCAGGGTGTGGATTAAAAGTTGGTGATCAACCATATCGAATGCCTTGGAAAGATCCAAAAAGAGGGCTGAGGATATATAATTATTGTTGCAATTATGGTTTATGGTGTTAGTAAAGGCTAGAAGGGCTGAAGTAGTGCTGTGATGAGGACGGAAGCCATGCTGAGTGTCTGCCATAAGGCGATTTTGGATTAGGTGGTGCATGAGTTGTCTATGAATACATTTTTCCATAATCTTTGCAAGTGGAGAGAGTATAGCTATTGGCCTATAATTGGACAATTCAGTAGAGCTGCCTCTTTTGTGAAGTGGGATTACATAGGATATTTTCCAGATGGTGGGAATTTTAGCTTCTACTATGGTTCGATTGATTAGTATTGAGATGGGGTAAGCAATAGCATCAGCTGATTTTTGTAGGTACTCTGCAGGGAGTTGATCAGCAGAAAGTGTAGTGGGTTTTAATTTATTGATCATGGTACAGATAAGTGAAGTGGCGACTGGTTGGAAGCTGAACGCGAGTAGGTTTCTAGGGGTGCTACTTTGAGGACCAGGGGAGCTAGGAGGTAGTTGGCTAGCTAGGGCTTGAATTGTCTCAGTAAATAATTGGTTAAAACTATTAGAAACATCTTCAGGCATTTTATCAATAGTAGCAGCAGGGATTGGGGTTGAAGTTTGTCCAGGATGTATTAGATTATTTAAACCTGCCCAAAACTTCTGAGGGTTATTTTGATTTACTGTCTGTAAATTACAGTAGTATTGTTTTTTGTCTTGTAAAATACAGTCAGATGTATGCTAAAAAATTAATAGTGGTGCCACCACTACAGAGAGTACTACAGACAGTGCAGCATTACACACGACAGTCCTGACACACCTCCATCATACATATGGATCAAATAAATATTTCTTTAAACAACTATAAACTGCTCATCGCTACCGACAAAAATATTTGTCTTACCATGTACAGATGATGCTTCCCATGGATGATGGTCCTGGAAGAAGTTAAGCAAAAGGTAAGGACATCATCATCACAATTAACAGTAGCACAAGGGGTTAAAACTTTGTGTCTATTAACGATACTTTTAACAAGAACTTGGATGACAAGTCCACCCTAAGCCCTTGTGTAATAAATCAGAATGTGTTAACTGTAGCAATCTACAACTATCTCCCCACAAACAAATGTAATGTTAAACAGAACTTAAGTATCGCTGTCAGTATTTTATTATATAAAAAGTATTTAACAATTGAGATAGATAAGCCTGCTTGGAAGCTTGTCTTGAGACATACTTGTTCTACCTGAAACAGTAGCACCAGTATCAATTACATGCTGTTCTGCACTTTCCAGGGAGCTGTCTGGATCCCTGACAGTGCTGCTTAATGCTAGAAGTTTAAACACAAAACTGCACTCCCTGGAAGTAGTCCTCACCCTGGAGGATGCCGACGTCTGTGCAGATGTTCTTCGTGTTTCACTGTTGCAGTCATTACATTTGGGTAATTTGCTGGCAGGTTGCCCTCAGTTGGCCTGATTAACAAAGTCTTGGGTCCTGCGTCAGTTGCT
>NC_056741.1:1939392928-1939398944 GCF_019279795.1 Protopterus annectens
AACATTAGGCAAATGGGCTCTTTGTGCTGGTACAAAGGAATGCCCTTTGCTCAAAACCCTAATGTGATTGTCAGTTAACAATTTGTCAGACAAATTGAAGACAGTGTCACTTTCAGTGTTGCCAGAAGGCAATTGTTGACCAGAAGTGGGCTGTATAGCATAAGGCAATTGTTGACCAGAAGCGGGCTGCATAGCAGAAACCTCCTACTTGTAACAACTCCTTGTCCTGATGTGTCTTGGTGGTATGCGATACCCTATTTTTCCCAAGCCCCTTCTCTTGGAGTGGATAACTCCTGTGGGAAACTGATTTTTCAATCCTGGTGTATTCTGATGTGCAGGATCTGTCTGCAGTAAATCTGAGGAGGTCTGGAGAGATCTGTCTAAAAAAGGTCTGTGTGTATTGGGGGAATTAGAAGAAGACATCACATGAAAAGAGGAGGACGTAGCTCTTTGGAGTGAAGGTGAACCTACATGAAAGGAGGTGGAAGGAAGAGCTGGAAAAGAAGAAGGAGAAAGAACAGGGGAAGAAACTGAAACAGTGGTGCTGGTGGATGCAGCTGTGGAAACAGGAGAGGTAAGATTAGCAACCGCTCGATTGGGAAGAGGAGGAAAGTCAGTAAAACTAAGTCTGGAACGACTTCCATTGAAATCAGGTAAGTGATCTAAAGAAGCCGGAGTAGGAACAACAGATGGAACAACAGATGGAAAAGAAGGAACAACCGACGGAAAAGGAGGAACTGGGATTCTGTTGGCTGAAGAAAGGGAACGGTTGTCTACCAAAGAACAATTGGAAGCAGGACCAATCGGAGAAGAAGATGAAGGAACTGTTCTGGGAAACCCCTTAGGACTGGACTGAAACCTAGTCTGCTGTGGTTCAGAAGGCCTCAAATCCGCCTGGAACCTAAAGTTCCTATTACAATTTCTATTAAATGCACTCCTGAATCCATTAGAGGCATATTTTTGATGGTTTAAGGCTGGATTAGGTTGATAAACCCTTCTGAATTGTCTTGCCCCTCGATCTCCACCTTGATGAACCTTGGACTTACTAGGACTGAAGCGACGATTAGAAAAACTAGAAGGAAAGTCCCTGTGTGGCACTGGTCTTAGGGAATAGTTCCCCCGTTGATAAAAACTTTCTGAGGCTTCTTTTAAGGGATAGGCTGCATTAGATTTATATTGAAATATGTCTCTTTCTAATTTCTGTTTCTTTTTGGCTATGATAGTAGCCACATGTCTGGAAAGTTTAGCTGAAATAGAATCGTACAACGGTTTGGTAAACATAAACTGGGGATGCTGAAGAATAGAAGAGTTAAGAGACTCTATCTTTTCTTTGAGATCAATAAGTTTACTCAAATTATCCTGAAAAATAATCTTGAGGGAAGACAGCCCAGAGTCATTATATAGCTGACTAAGATCCTGGTGTAATTGAGAATTGGCTGTCGTTCTATTTGGAAATCTGCTAAAGCGTAACCCTTTCGGCACAATGTGTAATGATAAACAAGCATCCAAGTAAAGATTATCTAGTTCAATGCTTTTAAAAACCATCAACAATCTTTCAAGCCTAAAAATCAACGGTTTGCATTCTGACCACTCTTTGGCATTCCTGTTTCCTTCAAGTATATGGTCATTCACTACGAACGGAGAAACATCTGAGCATAGAAAGGGATTGCAAGACTCATGTTCCTGAAGAAAGAACATGATTTCACTATCTGGGGAGGTGTTAAAATTACTAGGTGCATTACTGAGGGGTGTTGGAGCTTGAAGAGTGGACTTCCTATTTGTAGTTTGAATAGAACTATTAGAACTGGAAAGAACTCCACTTCCGAGCCCTGCCTCTGTAGGAGCTTGGTGTGTAGATATCCTACTACTAACTTGGTTAGAATTGTTAGAACTGAGAGGATCTCCACTTCCGTACCCAGCCCCCTGTAAAACCGAACTAGGTCCCACCCTTGGTTTATCCTTTGGATAGGCTGCCCCTCTGTTACCAGGCTTGGAAGTTGAAACAGAGACCTCCCTGATGTCTGGTTCAATGTCTCTCTGCACAAATAGACGATCATTGTCCACAGAGGGCCCATTTTGTCGAGATGAAGAACTGCGATTAACATAGCATCTCTCCCCTGTCTTGGGACGTGCAGATATGTCATAGTGAGAATACTCCATCCTTGTGACGTGATGATCACTCAATCTCTCTACAGAGTCATTTCTCACTTGAGTATTCACACTATTACTGTCATTACCCCTCAGTGAACCTTCATCTCTTGAGTGTATACCCACCGCTGGACCCCTGTCCTGAGATTCTACTTGCCCAGGAGAAGAAACTCGTTCTACATGCATGGAAACTCCCCTTCCTGAAGTGTCCCTGCTTAACAAACAGTCTCCTGTTAGCGCCCCTTCCTCTGGTAAAACAGATCCCCTCTTTTCATAGACATTTCTTATGACGGGGTATTCCTTTGCGTGAATGTGTTGCATGTGTTGTCTGTCTGTATTCCTCTCATTACCCATCAATTCATAGCCCACCTTTACATAACCCTTCTTCACATTGCTAGTTGTTAAGTGTTGACTAACATACTTAGGAGTACTAAAATCCTCCTGATGAACACATCTTTCCATATTGTGAGAAGAAACTGTATGTGCTTCCAAAGGCGGGGTAACTGAATGCGGGTCAAAGGAGGGGTAAAACTACATTCTTCCACATTGTGAAATGTAACACTATGTGCTTTCAACGTAGGGGTAAAGCTGCGTACTTCCATACTCCTTTCTTCTACATTAGTAACATGTGACATGCATGTCATAATCCCATCCTGACTCAACCCTTGAACATTCTGAAGGAGCTCTGACGTCTTGACTGCATCCTTAAGATGTGAATATCCCTGTGCTCCCCCTTCACACAAAAGGTCCTCTGCTTCCAAACCCTCACCTTCTTGGTAAGAAACTCCCACTGCAATGTTCTCATGTTCACACATGTCAACTGAAGAACTTGTGTTATGGTTAAAAACACCCTGCTTATTGAAATTAAGAAGAGGATCCAAAACCTGTCTGGGAATAGCTTCAGACACATTAAAAGAAGGTCTTACGAGACTCCTTTCCATCGGGGATTCAGCCCTCATTTCTAACACTTCATGTCTTCTACCCACCCCAACTGTAACATTCAACACTTCAGGACTCCCGTCATTCGAGGTGGAAGAATCTGTTAGATCATAATTAACTAACAAATGAGTTTTCCCTGTAGATGATAAGTCTGATCTACACAAATCAACTGACTCAGTGTGAAAAGAGGGTAACCCCTGCTTAATACAGACATTATCTGGACTATTTAAAACATCCTGATTTTCATTTGTAATACAACTGCTGTCTTTTGTGATAATCAAGTTAATTAAGTTATTATTGGACAAATGTCTTAATATACTTGGTATCATTTTTGACACATCATCTCCATGAAAAGCTTCTTCAACAATAAAACAATTCTCCTTATTGGTAGAAGCAAACCCTCCCAAATTATTTACATTCTCCTTTGTGGCAGATGCAGACCCTCCCATATTATTTACATGCTTTGTGTTAATGGAACATTTCTGCCCTTCAATTGAGTCCCTTACAACATTTAGACTGTCCTTATTGACTTCGGAGCCTTCATCTGTGCGAGTGCTCTGAGTTTCCACTGCACTGTGTTTGCCTACTATCGGTAAAAGTGGAGAGGAACCTCCTCGTGTCACACTAGAAGTCCCCTCCATTTCCCGAAATAATACTGTGTTTGTCCACCTTTTTTCAAGTCTTGATGCTTCACTGGCATTTACTGGCATTTGTGCATGGTTGAACTTGGAACTCTGGGTAATAGTGTCGTTGGGCGTGGAACTTAACTGAAGTTCAAACGTATTCTCCTTGTCAATGTGCGCATGTTCAAAAGGAGACTGATCACTGACTAGACCAGTACAAAGACATTGCTGTTGAGGAACATGCGCTAGAGGAATCATGGTGCATGCATTGTTATCTGTGGCAGCTTTGGAAACCGCCCAGTCACTCGAGGGAGAGTTTACTAGTTGTAAAACATCAGAAAACTCTGCTGATGGTGAGCTGACTTCTGACGATCTCAGTGTGGCTCCAGGGGTTGATACACCAGTAAACGCTCCCTTTTCCATTGAACAACGCTGAAGTGGCCAGTCCTTGGATGTTACAGGAGCTACGCCGATGCTGGAAAGTGTCGGTGCAGTAACTTCTTCCATTCTCTCTGCCCCACATGGTGTTAAATCACCGCTGAACTGCGTTGATATGGTCATGTTAATGTTTGGTGTTAAACCAGCATCGACCAACTTTGGTGTGGATTCACATGGTCCAACATCGGGCACCTTTAGTGTGGATTCACATGGTGTTAAGTCATCGCTGAACTGCGTTGGTATGGTCATGTTAATGTTTGATGCTAAACTAGCATCAGACACCTTTGGTGTGGATCTTATAGTTGCTAATGACCCCTTTGGTGTGGATCTTATAGCTGTTAATGACCTTTGCTCACATCTACGGGGAGTCAACCTGATACTGGAACTTGTTGTTGAGGCTGCTTTATCGCTATTCTCTGAGCCACATGGCGCGAAACCCACGCTGGACAACAGAGGTGTAGGTGGTGTAGATGGGGTTAGTTTAGCCTTGGACACCGCCATTATGGCTGCTATTGTCCTCGGTTCAGCTTTACGTGGAGTCACATCCTTGTGTTCTCCCGTATATATCCCCTGTCGGCGTGGCAATTCCTCCATGCGGAAAATGGCGGGAGTGGAGGCACAGTCTTCCTCGTGTCTCGTCTCTTGATGTGGCAACTGTTTTGCCCTTAATATGGAGGAAGTCGATGCTATTTTACTCAGAAAAGAAATGGACTTAGTCCCAAAAGGCGCCAGATCCGATGGCGTTAAAGATGTACATGTTGGGGCAACAAAAGGCGCCAAATCAGACAGCGTGGAAGTTGTTGTACATGCGGATGGAACAATAGGCGCCAAATCACAAGGCGCAGATGTAGAAGTTGTTGTACATGTGGATGGAACAATATGCGCCAATTTACAAGGCGCATGTGTTGTACATGAATCAGCAACTTTAGGCGTCAATACACAAGACACTGACGTGAAACTGGCGGGAGTACTCGCTGACGTGAAAATGGCGGGAGTGGAAGCATAATCTTCTACATGTCTCTCCTCAATTGTTGAACATGAGACAGAACCTTTAGGCGCCAATTCAGAGTCAGAAACTTTAGGCGCCAATTCACAAGGCGTCAACATTGTAATGCAGTTATCTGACCTCCCTGGCGCGAATTCCATAGTGTGTGTTGGAACAGGGAAAGCCTCCCCTGATGGACTCAGTAAACATTGTCCATCTTGACTAAATTCACCATCCTCTTGGCTGAATAGTGACGGAGAAAACGAATTTAAGTAGAATCTCAGGGTAGGAATCCAGAGTTAGTTATACACTCAAGAGATGGAGTTTCATTGAGGGATGGTAGCATTAATTGTGTGGATACACAAGGGAAGAGGGACTCTGTAGAGAGAATAAGAGATCAACACGTCACAAGGAGGGAGTTTTCTCATTGTGACATATCTACACGTCCCAAGACAGGGAAGAGGGGCTATGTTGAGCGGAGTTCTTCTTGGGAAAAAGGTTCTTCTGTAGACAATCGTTGTCTGATTACGCAGAGAGACATTGTCCCCGATGTCAGGAAGGTTTCTTTTTCTGCTTCTACGCCTGGTAGCAGTGGTGCAGTCTATCCAAGGGATAAACCGAGAGTAGGACTTAGTTCAGTTTTACAGAGGGCTGGGCCCGGACGTGGAGATCCTCTCTGTTCTATCAATCCTACACATCAAGCTCCAACAGAGGTAGGTCTCGGAAGTGGAGTTCTTCCCAGTTCCTTTAGTGCTGGTTCAAACTCAAATAGGATGTCCAATATTCTAGCTCCAACCCCCCTCAGTAATGCACAGGTTAATTCCAACGCCTCCCCTGATAGTGAAATCTTGTTCTTTCTTCAGGAACATGAGTCTTGCAATCC
>NC_056741.1:1939807301-1939808315 GCF_019279795.1 Protopterus annectens
ACTGTGAAGAATGTCATCAAGGGCGACTGTTATGAAGAAGTCACTGTTATTAAGGTCTGTCTCCATGATAGAGACATAAGTAGACTGTTCCATAAGGACAATACCTGTTCCTTTGTCTGCTTTCATAATACGTAAAGATGAGTCAGATGAAAGCTCTTTCAATGCAGTGAATTCAGAATGTGAGAGGTTAAACCATTTCTCCGGTGTTTTATGGGCAGTCAGTTTCCTGAAATCCTTTTCACAAACTTTAAGAAAAGTGGCTAGAGTGCCATTGAGGACAGGGTTGAATGTGCTACGCTTCTTGCATTTGGTAGAGGTTGAAGTAGTAATAACTGTAGAAGCAGAGTCACTATCATCTTCTGCGCTATTTTCATGAAAGAAGCATTTTAAATTCAGTTTCCGCACATAAAGCCGTAAATCTAACAGCAGGTCTGTAAGAGACGTGCGGTGTGATGGAATAAAAGTGAATCCTCTGTTAAGCACCTTGATATGGTCAACTGATAAACTGCGTCCTGATAAATTGAACACTGCCGAACTGACAGCATCAAAAGAAGAAACTGCTTTATCCAGATCAACAGCTGAAGTGGTAGGTATCTGTATACTGGACAAATTCGTGGAGGAATTATCTGAAGAGAAATTGTGTAAGCTGGAAATTATCGTTGAGGGTTGTTCCGTGTGGGCATAGGCTTGCCCAGATTTTGGAATCTGTTGCCACCTCTGCGGTAGACAAAACCTCCTCCCCTCCCCCTCGGTGCATGAGTCGGTGACTGGAACCGAGGTGTGAAATGGCCTGAGGACAAAAAAGGCTGATGTGGAGAATTGAAGAGTAAGGCAGACTCCGTGGCGCCACTTGATTGTGGAGGAGGTGGAGGTGGAGGTGTGGAAGAGTTTCGTTCAGTGTAGTAATCATCCGAAACTAGGTGCGGCAGGTGTGAAGAGTGGGCAGTAAAAATATGAAGAGACCGCTGAAACCTTTCTTGAGGCTGGGGATAGAATGGTCTGAAATCCTGTGCC
>NC_056741.1:1939826315-1939831315 GCF_019279795.1 Protopterus annectens
TTTTAGTTTTTTTGGGATTTAGGATCAGACGATGTTCAGAAAGCCAGTTTTCTATTGTATTAAAGGTGGTCTGGGTAGCTGACCATAACTCTACTGGAGATGTGGCTGAGCAAATCAGAGTAGAGTCATCAGCATATTGGATACAGCTGACTTTTGGGATGACAGTATAAAGGTCGTTAATGAAGATGGAGAACAGCAAGGGCCCTAGTATAGAGCCTTGTGGTACTCCGAGGGTGTTAGGTAGAAGGTTAGAGAGTTTATTCTGCCAGAGGACAGCCTGCTGTCAACCATTCAGGTAGGATTGAAACCATTGGAGGGCTCCAGTATCTAGACAGAATGTTTGCAGGGTGTGGACTAAAAGTTGATCAACCATATCGAATACCTTGGAAAGATCCAAAAAGAGGGCTGAGGATATATAATTATTGTTGCGATTATGATTTATGGTGTTAGTAAAGGCTAAGAGGGCTGAAGTAGTGCTGTGATGAGGACGGAAGCCATGGTGAGTGTCTGCCATAAGGTGATTTTGGATTAGGTGGTGCATGAGTTGTCTATGAATACATTTTTCCATAATCTTTGCAAGTGGAGAGAGTATATCTATTGGCCTATAACTGGAGAATTCAGTAGAGCTGCCTCCTTTGTGAATTGGGATTACATAGGATATTTTCCAGATGGTGGGAATTTTAGCTTCTACTATGGTTCGATTGATTAGTATTGAGACGGGGTAAGCAATAGCATCAGCTGATTTTTGTAGGTACTCGGCAGGGAGTTGATAGCAGACAGTGTAGTGTGTGTGTGTATATATATATATATATATATATATATATACACACACACATATATATATATATATGTGTGTGTGTGTGTGTGTGTGTATATATATATATATATATATATATATATATATATATATGTATGTGTATGTGTGTGTGTGTGTGTGTGTGTGTGTGTGTGTGTGTGTGTGTGTGTATATATATATATATATATATATATATATATATATATATATATATATATATATGTATGTATATGGGTTCACTATATAATTTCAAAATACTGATATCTAGAATATCAGTATTTCAAAATTATAATCACGAACTGCCAAAATGCTGCAACTAAAGAATACAGAAACCAAGAATCATGAACCCAGCATGCTCCATTCCTTCAAGAATCACTGAGCTGTTAATGACCATCAGCTGTGTAGAACAAGCTCCGTACCTGAAGCAAGAATCGGTGAGCTGTTAATGACAATCAGCTGTGTAGAACAAGCTCCGTACCTGAAGCAAGAATCAGTGAGCTGTTAATGACAATCATTTGTGTACAACAAGCTCTCCGTACCTTGTACCACACTGAATATGGCATCAGTAACCTATCCACCGCCGGGAACAATTGGCAGGATTTACAAATGTATTGAGTGTCAAAAGGGGCGCAATGTGTTATAATAGATGGTTATGTTTACCATCTAGAGAAAAAAATCAGATGTGAGAAATTACTGGTTTTGTAAATGGAAGACTTCCATGCCTTGTATGAACTTAATGAGATTGGGTTACCTCAAAGACAAAACACAGTGGAGGCATGGCAACGTACACTTAAATGTCTTTTAGAAGCTAAGGCAACCAATCAGGCTGCTCTACTGGAAACTTTAGCTAAGGAGGAAGACAGAGTGAATGAAATGAGAGTGCGTCTCACTACTGGAAGCCCACCCAGTCCAAAAAAAAGTTGACTTGTGATTTGTCCAAAAAAAAAGTTGGCTTGTGATTTGTCAAAGGAAGTTTGACACTGTGTTGTCTAACAGACACGAATATAGCACTCTGAACTTTCTTGAAGCAATTGCGTGGCTACTGAAGTCTTGAGCATAACAGAGGGGAGGTTTCCAAATGTCTACATCTATATTTATTTTGGCAAAGGTCTGCAATGTTAAATAATCGCACTCTGAGGGTGTAATGTAATGGTGGAGGGTTTTAAACTGCAACTAATAAAGGCAAATGCAACCTTTTTGTGATTTAAAGTCTTCGATATTTCATACTTCATTCAAAGAAGCTTTCAGCATTTTGGCAGTTCATGATTATAAATTTTAAAATACTGATACTAGAGATATCATTATTTCGAATATATATATATACACATATACACACACACACATATCTATATATATATATATATATATATATATATATATATATATATATATATATATTATATATTATATATATATAGATGTGTGTGTGTGTGTGTGTATATGTATATGTGTATATATATATATATATATATGTGTATATATTATATAAATAATATATATATATATATTATATATTATATATATATATATAGATGTGTGTGTGTGTGTGTATATGTATATGTGTATATATATATATATATATATATATATATATATATATATGTGTATATATTATATAAATAATATATATATGTATATGTATGTATGTGTATATATATGAGAGAGAGATATGTGTGTATATATATATATATATATATATATATAGATAGATATATATATATATATATATATAGATATATTTGTATATATATATATATATATAGATAGATATATATAGAGAGAGAGAGATATGTATAGATATATATTTGTATATGTATTATTTATATATATATTATAAGATATATATGTGTGTGTGTATATACCACTTTGCTGATGTCATCATCCACCCTGATGGACTAGTTTCTAGAACAAATAATACTAGTCTGAGTATGCCCATTTTTTATACCAGTGATGTGTTTTACATCAGAAGCATCATTGAGAAACACTGGGATATTTTGAGGGTGGATGATGACATCAGCAAAGTGGTAGGGACAAAACCTAGGTACACATATAAAAATAAATTGAATTTGAAAAGTTTACTATGCCACAGAGATGGGATTAGATATCTTAATTCCAGTTTTAACACTATGGCATGTGGCCACTGCAATCAATGCGTGTATATTAACAACAGCACTATATTTGAACAACCGGTTACAGGACAAGTTTTCTCTTTCTCAACAGGGACTAACAGTAAATCTAGAAATGTGATATATCTTGCTACTTGTACAGCCTGTTCAGCGTTTTATATAGGTAAGACGAACAGGCAGTTAAGAGAGAGAGAATAAGGGAACATATTTACAAAATGAGGGTAGGGGATGTCACGAATGCATTAGCAAGACATCAGTTGACAGCAGGTAATACACATACTTTTACGTTCCTTGTTTTACAGAGTATCTATACCACCTTGAGAGGGGGGGACGTGGAAACCTATACACTAGAAGTGGAACTTAGATGGATCGTTAGATGCAGAGCAGATTCAAGTCCTGGCTTGAATGATAAGGTTAGCCTTCAACCAGTGCTAAAAAGAAGGAAGTTATCTAAAGTTTTAAAGAAATGAAGTTTTAAAGAAATGAAGTTCTTATATGTGCTTGATAGGAATTGTTTACATATGTTATAGTATTGTATTTATACGTTGTTTTATATGTCTTTAAAAGTTTTTTGGTATCTTGTTTTTAAAACATTTAAAACATTTCAGTATTTAGAGTTTTAATAGATTAATTATATAATTGTATAAGATGATAACGCCCTGTTATTAATTAATGTTGGTATTTAAGGACTGTTGAATACACATGCTGCTACAGTCTGATGAAGCCGTCTAGGTGAAAGCGCTTACTGCATGTTAAATAAAGAACGTTCCTGGTACTTCGAAGCTCTGTGGATTTTCTTCTTCGTGGCATACTTAGATTTTACAGTTATTCATTGATGTGAAGTGGACTTGTTCTAATACAAGAGCGGTGAATGTAGAATTGATTAAGCCTCCACGTTCCAGTTTAAGGACTATAATTGACTCACCAGCTGACAACAGACATCCTCCAAAAGGGTCTCACTGAGACGGATACATTGTGTCAAAATCATGGCCTCAAGCTAAATGCCAAAAAGTGCATAGTTATTCCCTTTGGAAATAACAAATTACCCACAAGCTACAACATAGGTGGTAGTCCCCTAAATACGGAAAACATAATAAGGGATCTGGAGACCCAAGTAGATAGTAATCTCTCCTTTGATAATAACATTGCCAAAGTAGTTAGAAAATCCTTCTGTGTGGCCCACCTAATCACAAAAGGGTTTGCATCCAGATCAAAAGAGGTCATTGTGCCCCTCTTCTCATCACTCATCAGACCCATAATAGAGTACAATGCCCCATTTGGGATGTACCTTACAAAACACCTGCAACAGCTAGAAAGACCACAGAAGTACCTCACCAAGAGGATCACTGGCCTCAAACAGATGCTCTATGCAGCTCGATTGAAGAAACTCCAGCTGTACTCGGTAGCATACCGCCTGCTCAGAGGTGATCTCTGCCTAACATACAAGGCCATGTCCAACCCAGAAATGATGGACATGCTCCACCTAAAGAAAACCTTATCCCCTCGAGCCACATGCTCTAGGGATCTAAACCTCACCAAAACAATAAATAGGAAGTGCTGGATGGACAGATTCCTGTCCCAGAGACTTCCCATGCTTTGGAACAAGATTCCACTCTACATTAGGCAGATCTCCTCGCTAGCACTCTTCAAGAGAAACCTTGACGAGTGGATGAGAAACAGAAAGTTTACCCCGGGGATCACTTCAGTGGCTCTGCTGGACAGAGGCACAGGGAACTAATCTAAGGGGGTGGCGAAAGCCAACACATTCTGGCTAGGCTTATAAATGCCATCAGGCAGATAGCTTAGTACCTACCTATGAACATATATATATATATATATATATATATGTGTGTGTGTATATATATATATATATATATATCTAGAGAGAGAGAGAGATATGTGTATATATATATATATATATATGTGTAGATATATAGATATGTATATAGATATGTATATATATATATATATATATATATATATATATATATATATATATAGATAATGTGTGTGTGTGTGTGTGTATATATATATATATATATATATATATATATATATACGAGAAACTTCTCTGTGTG
>NC_056741.1:1939841315-1939876315 GCF_019279795.1 Protopterus annectens
AGTTTTTCTGTATAATTTTCTGTTCTGAGTACCTCAGTTAATACAGTTTCCCCTGTTGAAGATGAAGCATTCTTTTGCGTATTTAAGCTCTTTGAGTGTTAACACAGACTCATGTCTAACACTTCCATATCATTGCACATTAGACACTGGAGTAGGGAAATGGGTAGAGCATATAAATAAAAAATCCCCTATGACCATGTGTATAACACTGCCCTGGGAAACATCAGTTTATGGTAACGCAGAGTGTGTGTGGGGAGGGGGGGGGGGGTTCAAAGAATGTTTAGGGGCATCAGGAGTGACTGGCATCCGAGATTAATGAGAGCCACCAGACACAGCTGACGGTCTGCTCCATAGAAGTCAAAAAGTTAAATTAAATTGAAAAAAAAAGATAATATCATCATCTTTCATCAGAGTAAAATAAAATAATGATCTTTCCTAGCCTTGTGAAAATAGCTACTGCTCATCTACTTGGCTTTGTTTTTGTTTTGTTTTCTGTTTCTTGTTATATTTGCTTTTATTTATTTGGCTTTATTAACATTCCAAAGTGACATTTGCTAGTGTGGCCCCTTTTTCTGACTATTCCAAAACATCAGAAAGAACAGGAATAGGTACATGGACTCTGTTGTCTTATAGTCAAGCTGCCCTAGACAATTGCTTAACACTACAGTTTCTTGCACTTGGGACATACGACTGCTGAAGAATCTGCCTTGACTGATACAAATAAAGCTGCGCAGAGTATTTTCAGTGAGTTTCATATTATTAACATCTACATTTATGGACATATAGATTGGAATCAGAAACTTAGACATACACAACATAAAAAGAGGAACTACTTAGCTTTCAGAACATCTCTAATTATAAAAACAAGTCTAGTATAAACAAAGTACTGAAGCAATGCATCAAACTTGAGCATGGCTGGGTAGTTGTAGTTTTTGTAGTGCAAGTGCTCTGGATAGAAGATGGAGTTATGGAAGAGGTGAGGGGGAACATTGCTGATATTACAAAAACATGGGCCAGTGCGAAGATATGGGACATGAAAGTACCTCAATAGTAGTTGTTCAGGCATGGCAGAGAGAAAGAGGAGATAAGAAATTAGAGTAATCTGCATAAGAAAGAACATTAAACCTGATGTCAGAGAAGATGAAAACCAAAGAAGAAAAGCATTGGAATGTGCAAGATTGGAATTTTGGATAAATGCGCTGATAGAAAAGGTAAAGAAAGAAGGAGCTGGTGAATCTTCCCTCAGATCCATCAAAGAAGGAATACAAAGACTGCAGGATAGAGTAAAGGATTGGCATAAGAGGAAGATGATAATAATCATGGGTATCTGAATCTGCAAAGTGAAGACTGGGAGTTTTCATGGTCCATAGCAGACAGAGAGCTGTAGATATGTGAGGTCTTGGATCATGAGGAGCAAGACCAATTAAGGCAGGCCTCCACCAAAAAGGACAGAATTTTGGATCTTGTCATAATCATGCATCCACAAAAAGGCACAATTAGCTACCAATGACTGTGTCACTGCATATTCCCCAGTGGGCAAGGGGTATAAATCCAGAAACAAAGATGATGGTGTATGGTTTTAAGATAATGGAATATTCTGGTAGAGAGGGGCAGGTATAACTTAGGATATTAGGACCAAATTGAGGGAGCAAATAAGCAGTGACCCTAGATCAGGGAATGGAGTACTTGGGTTACAGAAATGGACAAGAAGGCAGAAAGACAAATGACCTATATGGCAACATAGTAATATGAGGCTAGCAATAAGAAAGGTTAAAAGGAAGGAGGTGAAGGAGACATATTACAATAAAATAAAAGCACATCAAATATGATGACTGCAGCAAAGGCACATATATTAAGGGAGTAGGCAGAATGGATTTAATAGGGGAGTGAGGCATTTTGAGGGATATAGAAGAAAGATAAAAGTGACAGAGCTGGCAAGAAAAGTAGTGATAGCGGGGAGCTCACAAAAGACTGGGAAAAAGAAGAGGTGCTGTGTGAATACTTTGCTTTGGTCTTGAAAAATTAAATGCAGATGTCTGTGCTGCTGGTGCCTTGTTAAAATAAAAAAATCTGATTACTGCAATGAACTTTGCAGACTATTAACCTTTTCAGCACTATACATTAACTTTGTTTACACAATTACTCATAAAACAACTTGTGTATGCAACAGGCATGTACAGTGCTGTTCAGTTTACAGCTTTAATGTCTCAGATTAAGCTTTTCAAATTGCACAGATGATCTCCAGTATACAGATCTAACACGAAATCAGATGTAACACCATTCAATTTTACTGTCCTTATACATACTTTTTTATGAAAGCAGTCTTTTGATGTTGATGTAATGCAGTCTATTGTTAAGCTACTTTGTATTCCTTTTTCAGGGTGAATTATATGACAGTCTAGCATTTCCTTGAAGTTGTACCAGACACAAAGATGTTTTGTATTACGAACACAATGTCTGCAATGACAAATCCTCAATTGTCCTCCTCCTCTTCCTCTCCCTCTCTCTCAGCCCCTGCTGTTCAATCCATTTCCTCTTGATTTGCTGGAATTGACCAACAAACAAAATCATTCAACGTTTTCTGATTCATAACCGGAATAATAGTAACTGTTTCATTATTTTGTTCCCCATTATTGGACCCAGCATTGTTGGTATTAAAACTCATGGCAGAGTTTGGTGTAGAAGCTAATGGGGGAAACTCATCTAATCAATGAACAGCAGGGCCAATGGAAGCTGATGGAGCATTGACTGTACTGGTGGGTAAAAGACCTACAGACCCACCTATTGATTGCAATACATTGTTTTTTAAATGACCAAAAAGCACAATTAGTGTTATACTGTAAGTCCCTTAGGATTTTCTCGTTCTTTTGTAGAATAATTATGGCATTGTGTTTAGAAAGCTTGGTGGGAATACTAACCATCAAATTCTTCCCTAAAGAAAAAGATGGATGCTGACAAATAACAGATTTCAGATTAAGCATCTCAGACTTAAGAGCATCCATCTTACTTTGATAAAATTCAATGAGGTGCAAAATGTTCATGATTTTATGGGTGATACTATGCATATATTTAAATATATATATATATATATATATTTATTTATAGGATTATTATTAATTATCAAAATCCCAATTGCAGATGCTCTGCAGATGAGATATCAGATGGCAG
Source organism: Protopterus annectens (assembly GCF_019279795.1). NCBI lineage: Eukaryota > Metazoa > Chordata > Ceratodontiformes > Protopteridae > Protopterus > Protopterus annectens. The sequence continues at coordinate 1,939,844,484 of NC_056741.1, forward strand.
ATGGTCAATTGCCATGTTGCTGACTGTCGGTAGTCCATATCAGTGAGTACTACTATGCATTCACTGATATGAAGTCGATCTAAGGGCTAGAGATCACGGTACAGTGAGGATTGGGATATTCATCCCTTTCATCAGTGTAGTGCGATCTCGATGTTGGAATATATAGTTAGCAGGGGTGTGGAGGGTGGAGGGGGTCTTGCCCCTTGCAAAAATATGTCAAGTGTAGGAGTTATACTTACTTGAGTTCCTCTGCGGGCATCACATTTTATGTTCAGCAAAATTGTCGAATCTGCTGAATTCCTTCAGCAGATTCAGCATTTCATCTGAGTGAAATTTGTGATTCGGCCTTTCCGTTTGAGGTTCCGAATGGATTTTCGTAATGACTTTCGTCATTTTGATATTAAACTATATATATATATATATATATATATATATATATATATATATATATAGATATATATAGATATATATTAGTATCAAATTTCAGAATGGCAGTTGTGCAAATGCCGTGTGGTTGAAATCACAGTTTTAAAGTTTCACAATGCCAACCTGAAATATTATCAACCATAATAATGAAAGTAAAGCTTCATTTGTTATTATGAGTTTGTCATTGTGAATGAAGATCACAGTACAGTGGGGATCAGGAAATTTACCGTTTTCCTCATTGTCGTGCTATCTCAGAGTTGGTATATATAATATTCAGAGGGTGTGGTGGTGCAACCCCCACATGGGGGGTGCAGGGGGACAAAACATAAATGTTAACATGGACTTTCAATTCCGAATGTTTGGAGTTTTGAATGGGAACATTGCAGTTATCAGTTCTAATATTTAGAACAAAACTATAGGTACATTTTTGAGTTTTAGGATCGGCATTGTGAATAAACTTACAACTGCCATTCTGAATTTTGATAGTAACCTATATGTGTGTGTGTGTGTGTATATATATATATATATATATATATATATATATATATATGGTTTACTATGAACGATATTCTGTTGGCAGCAGTGCTGCTGAAAATCAGAATGCCATGCACAAAACATAAATGGATGGGATAGTCATACACACTTATGCAAATGCAGTAGTGCATTTGACTATCTGCATGGAGATCACGGTACAGTGGGGATTGGAAATTCATCCATGTCCCCACTGTAGTGTGATCTCGGGGTTAGAATATATTAGTAGGAGTGGTGTGGGGGGCACAGCCCCCTACAGGGGGGTGCAGGGGGGCTTGCCCCCCTGCCAAAACGTGATATGTCATATAGGAGTCTGATCTACATCAGTTCCTATATGGGTATCACGTGATGGTTTCGTCCACAATTTCAACTCAAGTGTGTCGATCATTTGGTTCGACATTGTGGCCAGTCAGAATGTGTGTGTTTGGGTTTACTATTCGTTGTTTCTAATGGCAAATGTTTTGCCATTTGAACAATAGTAAATATATATATATATATATATATATATATATATATATGTTTGTGTGTGTGTGTGTGTGTGTGTGTGTGTGTGTATATATATATATATATATATATATATATATATATATATATATATATATATATATATGTCTTTACTGTGCATTTTTATTATAATAGTAACTATCCCTTTAAACAGAACATAAGTATTGTTAATGGGCAAACAGTTCATTTGGCTAGGATAATTTCTGAAGACTATGATTTTAAAACAGAAGTAGATAAGTTAACTCAAATTTGTTTTGAGGGATACCCCCAAAAAGTCTTGGTACAGGTGAAGAATGACATTTTTAAACCCAGGAAAGATAAATTTAGACAATTATTGGGAAGAAAGTTAGTTAATTTTGGGAACTGGAAAGGCAGAGAAAAAAGTAATTTTAATCATTTTATGGTATTAAAGTTCAGATTGGAAAGTAATTCTACTAAAACCCCTGAAGTAACAATTGAAAATTATTGGAAGTGATTGGGATATTAGCACAGTATTAGGGATTGGGCCGCATTTGGTTTTTAAAAGACATTTAAATATTAAGAAAAAGTTAGAAATGGGTAAAGTAAAAGGATTCATCAGATATGGTATGAAGAAGTTAGGTACTTAAAAGTGTGGCTGTTGTATGCATGGCACGCGTAAAGGGGAAAGTGTTTAATTAAATTCTAGTACGTATATATTTCTGTTAAATCAGAGTTTTGATTGTAACATTATTATTTAGCCTTTTATGATTACTGCCATTGTTTTTAAGTAGGGAAAACTGAGTGTAACTTTAAAAATTATTTAAGAACTTTATTACGGCATTAGTGTTTGTAATTTGAATAATGCACTATTTAAACTCAAAATTTACTGCAATCGCATTAAAATGTTACTGTTAATTGTAATCACAATAAAAAATATAATTTTTTGTCCTAGAGCAAGTCCCTGTAAATCTGATAGGTGGCCCATGGGAAATAAATTGGAAATTTGTGATTTGTTACAGTAAGTTAGACTTGATGCAATTAAATTTCCTGAGTTGAATGAGGCTGTAGAATTGTATAATTTGTTTAAATTGTGAGCAGCTAAATTGTAATTAGATATTTTGTTAGATTGGGAATCATGTTTATTTTTAGTCATTTTAATTCATTTTTATTTATTTTATTTTATATGATTTTTACATGTTTATAGAGATGACTTGGGTGGATTATATGCATTTATATATTTATAGTGATTTTATTGTTTGATTTATGACTTTTGACTTAATTATTTGATAAATTATTTATTCTTTTTAAAATGGTTATTTCTGATGAAATTATATTAAGTGGCAGGATGAAACCACTTATCTTTTTATGGAATAAATTATTTCAATTTTTTTTGGAAAACTTGTATGGAATAAATTCTTTTAGTCTTCTTGATTCCAGTGCCTTTTATTGTCTATGTGAGAATTCAGCCAGCCTTGTTCTTTTGCTGTTTCAAAGTCCCTTTTCATTTCATCTTATCGTAAAGAATCCTACCAATTGTCTATCTACCTGACAGACACTGAGAGTGACTGTGACTCAATATTATATCATTATAATAATATAGTGTCATTTAAAACTTCATTCCTCCTGATATAAGGATACTACCTGCCCTACCAGCATTTTTGTCGTCCTAAGGAACTGTTTGAGTACTCAGACAAAATATTTTTGTTGTAGCATAATCGAATTTATCTTTTTCTATCCTGCATTGTTAGTTGCCTTATGACAACTTCATACTATCACATGAGCTCTGATGTTTTAAAGATATCCACTTTTAATAATTTTGATTTCTAAGATTTTGTACATGTATATAGACAGATACTTGTACATAAACATAAATATAAATGAATAATAGGAATAGTCCTACTACTAATTTATTAATTCATTCTCTGAGACTCACCTTACCCTTAGTTGTGGGGGGGGGGTGCAGAATGTATCCCAGTGAGTAGTGGGCATAACAGAGAACTAATTAACAAATCCCAAACATGTCAGTGTTCAATTGCATATGCAAACAAACATGCATGCTACTGTAGACAATTTTGGTGAATGCCAGCTTATCTAATGCATGTTGTGTCATTAGTCTATAGCAGAGTGCTAGTTTACCTAGGGCATGCCTGTGATCAGGCCACTGTAGAGTGCTATTTTACCTAGGTCATGCCTGTGATAAGGCTACAGCGGAGTTCTAGTTTACCTAGGGAATGCCCGTGATCAGGCCACAGCATATGGTAAAATGGCACATGGACAAAGGCAGTGCATGTTGACTCCACACAAAAGGTCCCCCATGCAGGGACCAAACTAGAGAAAGAGCTATGAAGTGGCAGTTCTAACCAGTGTACCACACTAGTTTGTTTCCATAAGTGTTTTAATTATTACCTGTGTAGTACGAGTGTTTCTTTTTCAGTGGTGGTCTTGCACTACTCATTACTGTAATCATATTTTCTATAAATTTTCTGCATTTAATGTCAGTTTTATGTAATTCTTATTTTGATGCAGTCTTTTTGTTAAATTTCAAAATATGAATGCAATTTTGTCTTATTGCCCATATACTTCAACATGCATTCAGATTATTGTTAGAATAATACTGTATTTCCTTTAGCATTTATGTAGTATAAAAAAACTTTTCAATTTATTAACATTTTTGGTTTGTGAGTATAATCACAGCCACAGGGGATGGTTATGATGTTTTCCTAGGCAAAGCCTTCTCCTTCAGGGCTTTGGCTGTTAAGCCATGAGAATCAATTAGCAAAGTAAAGTTAATGTGCTCAGAATCTATCCACTGTAAAGCAGGATCAAATTAAAGAAAACTTTGTAACCTCACAGACTACATGACACTAAATGAGAATGATTAATCTATTTATAATTATGGAAGCATGAAAACCGAGTCAGAAACCATAGCATAATTCCAGGAAATATAACAAAAATTAGGAATGCAAGAGCCATACTAATTATACTCATAAATACAAAAAAGGATCATATTAGCATACTCAGTTTTTATTCATAATATCTGTATTATATTTAAAATTGCAGAAACAAACCCAGACAAAACTATAGCTACATTATAATAAAAATCAAAAGATACAGAGTATTTGTTTTTACATATACCATAAGTCTTTTTTTGTACTTTTAAAGAAGCAATACCATAAAGACAATACACCTTCAAGTCATTTAGCAACTCTATAACATCTGCTGTTTAAAGATGTAATGCATATCTTTTCATGGCAGGGATGTTACTGCATGTTTTGAAGAGTTGCTCTGGCTTATGCACTGCAGGCTCTGAGCATGTAGAAAATGTCATGATATTTCTTAGCTCATTATTGCAGTTTTCTATATAATTTTCTGTTCTGAGTACCTCAGTTAATACAGTTTCCCCTGTTGAAGATGAAGCATTCTTTTGCATATTTAAGCTCTTTGAGTATTAACTCAGACTCATGTCTAACACTCTCATATCATTGCACATTAGACACTGGAGTAGGGAAATGAGTAGAGTATATAAATAAAAAATCCCCTATGACCATGTGTATAACACTGACCTGGGAAACATCAGTTTATGGTAACGCAGAGTGTGTGTGGGGAGGGGGGTTGTTTCAAAGAATGTTTAGGGGCATCGGGAGTGACTGGCATCCGAGATTAATGAGAGTCACCAGACACTGCTGATGGTCTGCTCCATAGAAGTCAAAAAGTTAAATTAAATTGAAAAAAAAAGATAATATCATCATCTTTCATCAGAGTAAAATAAAATAATGATCTTTCCTAGCCTTGTGAAAATAGCTATTGCTCATCTACTTGGCTTTGTTTTTGTTTTGTTTGTTTTCTGTTTCTTGTTATATTTGCTTTTATTTATTTGGCTTTATTAACATTCCAAAGTGACATTTGCTAGTGTGGCCCCTTTTTCTGACTATTCCAAAACATCAGAAAGAACAGGAATAGGTACATTGGCTCTGTTTTCTTATAGTCAAGCTGCCCTAGACCATTGCTTAAGACTACAGTTTCTTGCACTTGGGACATACGACTGCTGAAGAATCTGCCTTGACTGATACAAATAAAGCTTGACAGAGTATTTAAAGTGAGTTTCATATTATTAACTTCTACATTTATGGACATATAGAGTGGAATCAGAAACTTAAACATACACAACATAAAAAGAGGAACTACTTAGCTTTCAGAAAATCTCTAATTATAAAAACAAGTCTAGTATAAACAAAGTACTGAAGCAATGTATCAAACTTGAGCATGGCTGGGTAGTTGTAGTTTTTGTAGTGCAAGCGCTCTGGATAGAAGATGGGGGAGTTATGGAAGAGGTGAGGGGGAATATTGCTGGTATTACAAAAACATGAGACAGTGAGAAGATATGGGACATTAAAGTACCTCAATAGTAGTTGTTCAGGCATGGCAGAGAGAAAGAGGAGATAAGAAATAAGATAAGAGATAAGAGATTAGAGTAATCCGCATAAGAAAGAACATTAAACCTGATGTCAGAGAAGATGAAAACCAAACAAAGAAAAAAAGCATTGAAATGGGCAAAATTGGAATTTTGGATAAATGCGCTGATAGAAAAGGTAAAGAAAGAAGGAGCTGGTGAATCTTCCCTCAGATCCATCAAAGAAGGAATACAAAGACTGCAGGATAGAGTAAAGGATTGGTGTAAGAGGAAGATGATAATAATCATGGGGACCTGAATCTGCGAAGTGAAGACTGGGAGTTTTCATGGTCCATAGCAGAGAGAGAGAGTTGGAGATATGTGAGGTCTTGGACCATGAGGAGCAAGACCAATTAAGGCAGGCCTGCACCAAAAAGGACAGAATTTTGGATCTTGTCATAATCATGCATCCACAAAAAGGCATATTTCACATATATATTTCACAGTGGGCAAGGGGTATAAATCCAGAAACAAAGATGATGGTGTATGTTTTTTGGTTAATGGAATATTCTGGTAGAGAGGGGCAGGTATAACTTAGGATATTAGGACCAAATTGAGGGAGCAAAGAAGCAGTGAGACTAGATCAGGGAATGGAGTACTTGGGTTACAGAAATGGACAAGAAGGCAGAAAGACAAATGACCTATATGGCCACATAGTAATATGAGGCTAGCAATAAGAAAGATTAAAAAGGAAAGAGGTGGAGGACATATTACAATAAAATAAAAGCACAACAAAGATGATGACTGCAGCAAAGGCTCATATATTAAGGGAGTAGGCAGAAGGGATTTAGTAGGGGAATGAGGCATTTTGAGGGATATAGAAGAAAGATAAAAGTGACAGTCAGAGCTGGCAAGTAAAGTAGTGATATCGGGGAGATCACAAAAGACTGGGAAAAAGAAGAGGTGCTGTGTGAATACTTTGGTTTGGTCTTGAAAAATTAAATGCAGATGTCTGTGCTGCTGGAGCCTTGTTAAAATAAAAAATCTGATTACTGCACTGAACTTTGCAGACTATTAACCTTTTCAGCACTATACATTAACTTTGTTTACACAATTACTCATAAAACAACTTGTGTATGCAACAGGCATGTACAGTACTGTACAGTTTACAGCTTTAATGTCTCAGATTAAGCTTTTCAAATTGCACAGATGATCTCCAGTATACAGATCTAACACGAAATCAGATGTAACACCATTCAATTTTACTGTCCTTATACATACTTTTTTATGAAAGCAGTCTTTTGATGTTGATGTAATGCAGTCTATTGTTAAGCTACTTTGTGTTCCTTTTTCAGGTTGAATTATATGACAGTCTAGCATTTCCTTGAAGTTGTACCAGACACAAAGATGTTTTGTATTGCAAACACAGTTGGATGCCTTCAGCTAAGCAATCTAGCTGACTTTATTTTTCTACATATATTCTTGCAAACAGAAGTGCACATGCATTTAATTAGCTACATTTTTTACATATATTCTAGGAAACAGAAATGTATATGCACTATTATATTATTTACTACACATATTCTAATAAACAAGAGTATATATTCACTGTTATAAATGTTTATATATATATATATATATATATATATATATATATATATATATATATATATATTGCAGCATTAGAACTATTTTTGTTGTTTTGCAATTCAATACTGTAATAATATTTATGTGTATTATTATTTTTTATGTAATAGTTTTACGTAGTAATTTTATAGCATCTGCTCTTCATATGCTTGTATACTCAGTACATAGAGCTTGACTCATTGTGTTAATATGTCTTTAAATTTTAAATTTGGTATAAAAGGTTAGTTTACCCAAGATGCAGTACGTCTGAAGAAGCAGAATTTGTAATCTGTGAAAGCGCTTACGTTTCTTGATTAAATGCTTGTGGTTTTATCAGCAGAAGTGCTTTGTTCTTTGAAGAATCTTGAAGTGCTTTATTTTTGGTGAATCTTGAAGTGAACCTAAAAGACTTAAACACACTTTGAGCTGTTTCTGCTTTGCTGGGATCACTTGTTTCTCTATTTTTACATCGGCCTTGGGTTTGTTTGTTCATTTATATATATATATATATATATATATATATATATATATATATATATATATGTAACAATTCTCCCTTTTTTAAAACACACGTTTACATTGATATGTATTCTTTGGTATTATGATTTACAGAAAACATTAGAAAACAAAACCTTTAGTTTTCTTTTGATACAGCAAGTCAAAACACAGTTTTATATGGATAATGAAAATTTTACATTAATCACTGACAATGTCTGTGGATTTTATTGCAAAGACATTGCAGCCTTGTTTTTTAAATAAGCACATATGTGTACATACAAATGAACTGAGGAACAATTTCTGTGAACAGTTTAAAACTAGACGGCAAAATTGTCTATTTACACAGATTTACAATGTGTTGTAGAAAAAATGTCCCGGGATTCAACAAGCTCTGTACAGTGTGCAGGAATAGTGCAGTAGCTGCTGGAGGTGATATGACCGCCGAGAGATTCAGGAACAAGCTCCTGGGACGTGCATGAGGGCTTTTGCACTATTCCTGCACGGACACACCTCCTGTATGCAAATTACCCCATTTGCAGGTGAAAAACATGCAAATGAGGTGAATTTGCATCCGGGAAGCTGGCAGCTGGCCACGCAGGACTAGTATAATCTGCAGAAATGTACTCGATTAGTAACCAAGTACATTTCTGCAAACTACAAAACAGAGCCATGACAGCTCCAAATAAAGGGTGTATATAACATGTAAAGCATACCAATGACCAAATATATGGCCATTGTCATGGAAAACAGTTGCAAAAATAACTTTTTTTTTTTGGCAGATTTCAGCCGTTTAAGCGTAGGGCAGTGGTGCACAAAAGGCATCGGCCTGAAAATAAAAAAAAAAACTAGAAAAAAGCATTCTATTCAAAATCACAATTTTGCCATTATACTCAATGGTAGGCAGAAGACTACATGGTTACTAAGGGGAAGGCTCAGTGTCAGACTTGTTACTAGGCATTAGCAGGCACTCCTGTGCAAATGAGGGGAATGATACAGATTCCCCCTCATGGGTAGCCTGCACCCAACCGTGTAGGTGCAAGAAGACATTGGTGCAAGCCTAAGAGCTAGCTGATGTCATAGAGGGGTGTGTCAGGCATACTGTAAGCTTACTGGAGCCCTGTGGCTCAGGATTGCCTTAGCTTAGCAGAGCTAGGCAAGGGGGTGTGTCTGAAGCTGCCAAGCACTCTTTATATTGCCTAAGCGGGTGTGTGTGCTACTCACCGTGTTTTAAAGGGAAAAAAACGTAAACCAGGAAATAGCAGCTCCGTGCAGATCTGAGCACTGTGTTTGCACGGCATGCCCCTGGGCTTAAACAGGAAGGCAATGGGAAGGGAAAACAGCAGTAGGAAGGTAATCAAGAAGAACTAGCATAGCTGGCAGAAGGTAATCAAGAAGAACTAGCATAGCTGGCAGATGTAATGTATCAGAATCAGTCAATTACACAGCCAGCAGCCCAGCCCAGAACACTACTATAAACTATGGAAACATCTTTCCCTCTGTTTTTTCACACAAACTCTACATCACGGGTGTACACAAGCTGGGAAATTTTACCAAACAAATTGAAACAAAATGATAGGGTCTGCATTAGCTCTCATAAATCAACATGTGGAAGAGGGTGAGGGTGGTGAGGATGAGAATGCTGACGACCAACCCACAGTGAGGAGAAGGAGAAAAGAGTGTACAGACCCAGGGTAACCTACCAGGGGCTACATGAGCTGGAACTAGTGGAGCACTATAGGGTGGACAGAGACCTCCTACAGCAAATTGTTGAACTGTGCCAGCCGCACCTAACACACAGAACCAGCAGAGGGGGACCCATCCCAATGGATACCAAGGTATGTGTAGGCCTAAGAATATTAGCCACAGGTACCTTCCAAAGGCCAACTGGGGATATCATGGGGATCTCACAGGCATCAGCATCCAGGGTACTCCACCAGTTCCTGGATGCCATGTCAGCACATGCCAGTGAGCATGTATATTTCCACAACAGACGTGAGGCATTGACTAGCAATATGCATCTTTTCCACCAAATATTGTAATTATAATGATTGTCTTAGTACTTTTTTAGATAGTAATATGTTTTTTAAGAATTTGTTTGTATATGGTTTTATGTAAATATATTCTGATGTATATTCTAATAGATATTGTGTATATAGGTTTTCCTATATATATATATTTAGAGATGCTTATTTATACTTTCACACATGCATATTTATGGACTGACTTTTTAAAATTTTAAATGTAATTTACTATAGCATTCTCTGACTAGAACATTAGCTTGCTTTAATTGTATAATTGGAACATTTGATTCCTATCAGCTGACAGCTAACGTGATATAAACTGGTTGGAGAGTTGTTCAGTCTGTCTGATGAAGTGACAAGAGCAGTCATGAAAGCGCTAACATTATCCTATTTTTATTTTTTGCTAATAAACGTGGTGGTTGTGTAAGTTTGGTGCAGCTTTCTTTTTTCACTTGGTCTTGCTGCTCTGCACCTCCTGCACTCTAAGCAATTTAGTTTATTTTCAAATAGCAGAATACTCTGAGGTAGTGGGTGCTATAGACTGCACGCACATACACATCAAAGCACCACCCAGTGAGCGGGGTAGGGTTTACATCAACCACAAGGGCTTCCCATCCATCAACTGCCAGGGTGTGTGCAATGTCCAGGGCATTATAATGAATGTGTGTGCTGGCTGCCCTGGAAACTATCACGACTAACACATCTGGCATATGAAGCAGCTGTACCACAGATTTGCCAATGGGGACATCCCTTATGGCCATCTAGTGGAGGATGCTGGTTACACACTGGAGCCGTGGCTGATGACACCCATCAGAAATGCACACACACCCTAACAAGAACTCCATATTGAGGCACACGCACAGACCAGAATCATAATAGAGTGTGTGTGTGGGATGCTTAAGTCACAGTTCCGGTACCTGGACATATCCGGTGGAGCCTTGCAGTACTCACCAGCTACATTGTACCCAAATTGTCATCGTATGTGCCATGCTATGCAATATGATCCGGCTGAAACAGCTAAATCAGGAACAGCATGAGGCAGGGCCACACAGCGCCCCATCATTGCCAAGGCCTGCACAGGTACAGAGTGACTTGGAGGAGGAACATCTGAGCCTGCCCCAGTATGCAGAAGGAGACATGCCCAATATGCCCAGGCCTTGGAAAAGAGGCAAAGCATAGTACATACACTGACATGGTAGAAACCCAGGGAATGACACCTCTATCTGACTCACACATGCAGTAAAAGGGATGCAAAACATGACACTACTTGTGCTTAACCATATATAGGGAGTGTACTATGTGCATCCACCAAAATCAGCCCTCCAGTACCATCCTCAATACTGGCACAGCCACAAGGTAAGTCACTATCGCTATCAAATGCTGAATGGAGTAGTATGTTTTGTTACTTGTATCTATGGTATGGATGTGAGCATGTAAGGGAATCAGGTGGCTGAATGAGATGCCAGCAGGTCGCAGACACCTATAGTGGCAGCATGAAATCTGTAACAAATACTGGTGTCACCATATAGCCAGTACTAGACAAGGTGACAAAACTCACTGCAGGAAATGAGGTGGGCTAAATATGTGTCCATAGAATACATGCATGCCAGTCAGGGAGGCTCACATGCCCAACAACAGTCTCAAGCAGCAGGACAGGCATAGACAAATGCAAAAAAAGGCTGTGCTAAGGCCTCTGATTGATGGCTATCGAGAACATCCCCCTCCAGACCTGCGCAACAGACTACAACAGGTCAGGCAGTGGGATGTTAGTTCTAAAGGGTAAGAAGTCTGAAACTGAAATGTAGGTAAATCAAACTGAAGAATTGTCGTACACTGATATGCCTCTAGTCTGCATGATAGGTCAGAATACATAATTAAATGGAGTACCTGAAATGCCAGTACAGTCATAGCAAATGTGTACAGTTGTCAGGTGTGCCCCCCTGCAATCCTATGTAGAAATGTAGTAACATGTATGTGTAGGTATGATAACAGTGGAGCACAGATTACCTGAGCCGGCCAAAGTAGCAGGATAGATTTAGCATGTGTACAATATGCAGGGCTGCATGTGTTAGGTTGGTGTGTGTTGTATATTGTGTGAGTGGTCAGCATGTAGGCATAGTGAGGTTTGTCCTGGTGGCCATTGGCCAGTACTGCTGATGACAGGGCCAAGTTCTCACAACTGCACTGCCAAACACAATGCATCTCCACAAAACACATTCCAGCAGTAAACCATAGTAAATGTTTGGATGTAATATCTGTCACCATCTGAAAGATGGACATGGCATGAATATGGGTCCAGACATACAAATAGTACACAGGTGGAAGTACCCCAGACAGACAGTGTATAATATGTTACTATCAAATGGGCACACCTTTGGAATTGTACATACGGGTTAGCAGCACATTAGTTGGGTTTGTAGTATGGAATACCGATGTCATCTGACCTAACATTGGCAGACGACAAAGGTCACAGGTATGAAGTATTGAAAAACTGCTGATGTCCCTGCACAAGCCAGCATAAGTGGAATGCCCCATGTATATCTGCGAGTCAGATGCAAGTAGTGTCCATAGCACACATGCACCCAGCTCACCCACAGGTACCTCACAGGTCTTATCCCTGCTGTTGGGAATGAGTACAATATGACACCCACCTCTATATGGCAATAGCCACAGAATGCAGCATGCAGAAGAGGTGTCCGATACAGGTGTGTCCTTAGCAGTAAGCAGCACCCTGCTAGCATCCACACCACTGGATCAATAATGACAGGAAGTATTGGCATTCATACCTTACACACCTACCCTGTCACCCCAGGGGAATATAGTGTCTTGCAGTCTGGGACTGTAGGAGTGATATAATGCAACAGCCTGGTACAGCTGGCCTGCATCACTACCAAATGCCCTACAGTCCTCTGCCAAAGGCCTGTGTCTCACCCATACTGCCAATGTACGTTATGGACTCCCAAATAACATAACACAGTCCACAGAACCCAAATGCAAGGCCATATTGACAAATCCCAGTAACACGTCCACCATGTCCTACTGCATGAACTGTGGACCAACACCAAATTACTACTGGGATGAAGTGATAACTATAGGGAACTTATCAGATAATGTTTGCATAATGTTTGGAAGAGGATAGAATATTGGGAGGGGGGTAGGAGCATGGACGGCATGGAGTGTGTAAAGTCTGAAACTCAGCCGTGTTCACATACTATCCCTGCTTGCAAACACAGGAATGGGTGTGTACAAACCTGCTTGTAAACCACAATGTGAAGGGGTAATGTCCAGAAATATGACCCCTGCCTCTGGGGAACCTGTGTGAATCTGTAAAGTTGTGAGGTATGGCCACACCAGGATATGACCATACTGTCACATCGATGGATGTACAAGCATGGGATCCTCAGCCACCACTGAACCAAGGTGCTGAACCATTTACACAGACCCATTTGCAAGTGTCTGCAGCTTCCCCTCCAGAATGGCATGATTGTGCAAGAATATGTAGGCTGCAGACCACAATATTGGACACAGCTGCATTCACCCTGTTTTCACCAGGAAATTACTGCAAACAAATATGTATACCTGACAGTACTTGATGACATAAAACATCACAGTGTAAAACAGTACATATGTCTGAATATCTGTGCTAACACCAAGACCATGTAGCAGAAGCAGCACAGATAAAAATATCTACAGTAACCCACTATCCTTTGCCCATTTTGCCCCCATATTGTCAACCAATCTGCAGATATCCCACAGAAACAGGTTGCTAGCTGTAGGTGTAGAACACAAAGGCCTGCACTGGAGTACAACCTACCTGGAATGGATTCACACATTCAGTACAGAAGGTCATACTGGACATGCTCCCACACTTACAGAGATGAAGCCCATGTCTGGCAACAACAGTGGACTATACATATCTGACAGTCACAGATGTTTGTGAACACACTCCCCATTGCATACCAGTCATGCTTTGCACACACATTGGATAGGAATACACACCTATATCCAAGGACAACACACTATAAAAGGCCAAAATTACACATACATAGATGTGTGGAAGAGAGTGACAGACAGTGACAAAGAGCCTCCCATCATGAGGCCTGTCCCACCCAGCACACATCCAATTGGCTAAAACCGCATGATGTGCAAATGTCAATCACTGTAGACATTTGCCTCTGGTATCCCTCAGCACTATAGTGTATGTGGTGCTTGTGATAACTGTGTAACATGACTGTACAAGTCGGTATTCATCTAGCAGTTGCACACAAGTACCTGTGAAATATAAACCTGTGTGTGTCTGCTTCCAGATGAATGGGTTATGGTCCATTCACACACACTGCACTAAAGGTGGAGGAGTGTCCATATTCACCAAGGATATTCACACCACCAGGCTACTTGCCCAACAGGATGCATCTGAAATACCCCTGGTGCAACTAATATGGGGTAAGACTGCAATTCAAATTGTATAACTTGCTACAGATGCCCCACCATGCCCCAAGATTCCCACTACACCTTTTGAAACATACTGGGAAATATTATGATACAACCAAACACCCTAATACTGGGTGACTTGCATTACCCTGCCATTAACTAGGAAAACTACTTGTGCACCAACACGTGTGCCCAATGGTTCTTGGAAGTCATAATTCCCAATGCCCTGGATCAAGTAACCCATAGTCCCACCAGGGGCTCAAATATACTAGACCTGGTCATTACCAACATGGGACATCAATGCTCCACACCTATGGTCACCCCATCAGTGGTCAGGTCTGCCCATAAGCTAATCACCTGTAATATCCACATCCCTCCCCCACACCCCAGTAAGGAAACCTCTGTAACACACATCTCCAAAGCCAACATCATGCTACACATGTCAGATGTGACTAATGACATGACACCCATGCAGACAGGAACTGAAAGGATGACTCCTGAATCTTACATGAAGGCACTGTATGAGCACATCCACTCATGCATGAATCGTGCCATACAATATAGAACCAAGATACTCCCCACCAAGAAAAGGAAGCCAATGTGGTGGCCCCCTGCCATAAATATACTGTAGAACAAAATGAAAAACTGTTGCAGAAAGGAGGGAATTTCCAGGATGCAAAATACTCCCTTACCAGCCTCAGTAAGAAGCTGAGATCCCTCATAACATCCTCCAAAGCTAGTTAAGAACACAATATAGCCAAAGATGCCAAAGACAGCTGCAAGCCGTTCCATAGCTATGTCAGGAATCTAAATGTCAATGCTCAGATCTGCTCTGAGCTACAACAGGATGGTATTAAATATACTGCTCCCAAGGATATTGCCAATATCCTGGCAGATGATTCAGTGCCAACTGCACCCCCCGCCCACCCCTGAAAGGGCCCATCTCAACACTGAAAGATTGCCAGATTCCAGTAATAATGGCCACACAGGTAAAAAACACATTCTCCAGAGCTAAGACAACAGCATCCATGGGAACAGTCAACATTCTGGGCTGTGTACTACATGAACTACAAAATGAACTGGCACTTCACCTACATGCCGTGTCTAATCATAGCCACAACTCAGGCTTCATGCCCACTGCGTGGCGAACAGCTACAGTTATCCCTGTCTACAAAGGGGGATCAACTTTGGATCCTGGAAACTATAGCCCCAGCAGTATGACATGCCTGATCTGCAAGGCCATAGAATGTATTATCATGGAACTTATAAACAAAGACATTGGCAACCTGCAAACACTGGACCCCACCCAGGTTGGGTTTGTGAAGGGCCGATCATGTCTCCTGAACCTGATTGACATCTTTGCATCAGTCTCCAGAGCTGTGGACGAGGGTAAGGTGGTTCACACAGCCTATTCAGACCTCGCCAAGGCCTTTGACACCATCCCCCAGTCTGGAATCATAGATAAATGTATCAAGTTGGCCATTAATCCCTATGTCACCCAATGGGCTGCCAACTGCTGTACTGACAGAACCCACACTGTAAAGGGACTCTGGCTGACAAAGGTCGCAGATGGCTGCACACTGGGAGCCAATAGTGAATTCCCAAATGATGTGGATATTCTACAGAAGGGCCTTACATAAAGAAATGCTTGGTGCCTGAGCCATGGCCTCACCCTCAATGCCAAAAAATGTATAGTTATCCCCTTTGGGAAGGGACATGTACCTATGAAGTACTACATAGGTGGCAGTACACTAAACACCTAAAGTGTGATAAGAGACTTAGGGACACAGGTGGACAGTGGTCTCACCTTTGATAACCACATCGCCACAACAATCTGGAAATCCACCTATGTGGCACACCTCATCACTAAGAGCTTTACATCCAGGAAAAAGGAGGCCATTGTCCCACTGTAGTTATCTCTCAGTAGACTCAGTACAGACTACAACAGCCCATTAGGTATGTACCTCACAAGACATCTGCAACAACTAGAAATGCTGCAGACATACCTCACTAAAAGAGTTGCAGGCTTAAACCAGATGCCCTATGCTGACCGTTTGAAAACCATCCAGCTATACTCTGTCACTATGTGCACTCAGAGGCAATCCCTGCTGAACATACAATGCCATGTCAAACCTAGAGCTTTTGGACACGCTACATTTAAAGAAATCCAAATCCCTCACAACCACATGCTCCAAGGATCCAAACCATGTCATCACAATGAGCAATACATGCTGGAGAGATGTGTTCCTGGCCTAGAGACTCCCCAGACTCTGGACTAGACTGCCGATACATATCAAGCAAAGTGCCTCTTTAGATCTCTTCAAAAGGAACCTTGACAATTGGATGGGCGATAGGAAATTGACCCCGGGGATCATGTCAGTTGCCCTGCTAGACAGGAGTCCAGGGAAGTAAATATTGTGGGAAGACATAGCCAGGGAATTGTCATGGCTAGGCATGTATAGCTCCTAGGGCTGATAGCCTAGTACCAACCTAAGAACCTATGACCTACACTTTCCATTGCCCAACCTTGGCAAACCTGCTGATGTCATTCACTTTGAAATACACCTTTGGGGAAGGAGTAGCCAAGTAATCTCCATGGTGCATGCTATAACTCCTCAATGCTGTAGTGTGATGCACTAGTTAGGTAGGAGTTCTAATCCCAGACATGGCAAGTGTAAAACTTTGTGTGTGTTTGTGTAGGGATCAATGTTTTTGAGGCCATTCACAGTCACTACAACTTCCATTGCCCTACTGTGTCAAGCCTGCTGATGTCATTCACTTTGAAATACACATTTGGGGAATGAATAGCCCAGTAATCTCCATGGCATGTGCTATAACTGTGTAATGCTGTAGTGCAATGTACCAGTTAGGTAGGAGTTCTAATCCCAGACATAGCAAGTGTAAAGTTTTTTGTGTGTGTTTGCTTGTCTGTGTATGGATCAATGCTTTTGAGGCCATTCACAGTCACTACAACTTCCATTGCCCTACTGTGGCAAGCCTGATGATGTCACTGACTTTGAAATACACCTTTGTGGGAAAGAGTAGCCCAGTAATCTCTGTGGCACATGCTATAACTGCAGAATGCTGTAGTGCGATGTACTAGTTAGGGAGGAGTTCTAATCCCAAACATGGCAAGTGTAAAGCTTTATGTGTGTGTTTGTCTGTGTAGGGATCAATGTTTCTGAGGCTATTCACAGTCACTACAACTTCCATTGCCCTACTTTGGCAAGCCTGCTGATGTTATTCACTTTGAAATACACCTTTGGGGAAGGAGTAGCCCAGTAATCTCCATGGTGCATGCTATAACTGTGTAATGCTATAGTGCGATGTACTAGTTAGGTAGGAGTTCTAATCCCAGAAATGGCAACTGTGAGACTTGGTGTGTCTATGTAGCTGTGAGTGTGTAATAACAGGACTCATTGTGGAGTGGGTTTTGCAAATTTCTTATATGGTGGACCTATTGTATGTCACAATGTCCACCTTGCAAGGATAACAGATGTCAAACAAAAGAGAGGCTGAGGTAGACAATCCATACCCCTACATGTGACATCATGGCTTGGGGAACAATATAGGCAGCCCTTGTATTACCCAGAGAACACTCTCCACCCATGTCTCATATACAAACACACTTGGCTAGGCAACAATCAATATGCTGGTAGTTCCCTGCATATTGTCCACAGATTGTAACCATGGTATGCTTGCGGTGGACTACAGAGGATATGGCACCCTGTCCCATCCCTACAATAGGCAAATCATTGCATACAGTGCTCCTTCACTATGTTCCCCACTGGACGCTTGCAACAACTGTAGAGCCAGCAAATGTAACCCACAAAGGACATACCATGCCTTATACACATGCCCTGTATGGACAGATGCCACCAACACCAGTGAATACCTGTATCATACTGTCAATGTAGGTGTGGGTCAACCTGGTCTCCATTGCCAGTTCTCACCACATGAGGTCACGAATGGCACATCTGTTGATAAGAATCTGTCTACGCAACATGCCCCAGACACCCCAGGTACATTTCCACGTCACGGAATATGCATGTGGGATGTGTGTATGTCCCAGACACCATCCATGTTATGGAATATAGAACACATACATGGCAAGCATTGCACAGCACTGGCCACCCACAATAGTAACCCAGATGAGTGGATGGTGAATACAATACCCACCTGTGTGGGCCAATCCAGACACTACACCCCTAAGCAACACTGCAGACCATTGTCATGTGGCCTGATGCAAAGGTATACCCATTACCTAGCCTTATACAGCCTTCTGGCACAGTCAACCACTACACACATGTGAATCAATGCACCCATGCATGTCAGTACTGGCAAACCTGTGTCTGTGTGTGTGGAGTATAATGATTTGGACACCATGCACACTCACTACACCTCCCATTGGCCTACTGTAGCATGTCTTCTGATGTCAGACACCTTGACATACCCTTTGCCCATATATCAGCCTGATAACCACTGTGGTGCATGTGATTCCTGCGTATTACTGTATTGTGGCAATCTAGCTAGTTAGAAAGTCTAATCCTGACCCTGCTAACTGTGATAATGATGTGTGTGAGTCCCTGAGAGTGTTTGGCCCTCCTTTATCACTGTTGCTGATGTTACTCACTGTCAAATATACCTTTGGACAGCTCCCCAACATGTAAGCTCTATGGCACATGCAATAACTTCATAGACATATAATAGCAGTACATAGTCAGGCAGGTGGTTGAAACCCCGTACTGGTAAATGTGTGGCACAAACATGCTTAGATTTTACTCTCCTACCCCCTCCCTGTCTTACTTTGTCTCTGTCTGTCTCTCTCACTCCCTGTCTGGTGGATGTGGAAAAGTACACCTGCTTTGCTTAGGCAGCAGCTTGTGTTTTGTAAGTGATGCTCATGATCAGCTGATGGCCTATGCATGAATTGCAGTCCCCCACTAGTTGATTGCATGTGGAACAGCTGTGGTAACATTCCCATAGCCAATTGCATGGAAACATACTCCTATAACTAGGAACATCATGTGGGTATTGGGTCTTTTCATTCACTGTGAGCAGGTCTTCATGTCGGTGTTTGGCAAACAGCATCACAGATGGTAGTGGGATATACCTCTAACAACATACACTGTGGCCAGTGTTTGGAGTCTTATGTGTCTTGTGTTACTCACAGATTACCAATTTTAAAACTGCAGAAGCATAGTCTGAGGATTGTAGTCAGTACATGGTGACAGCCGTGAGAGTTACTGACTTCATATCCCTCATAGGACGTATATCCCAACACACCCTGTTACAACAGTAAATGTATGAGGTTATCACAGCAACATGTCAATACTGGCCCTGTGTTTCTGCCTCCAGCCACAACTCTGTCAACCTTTGCACATATGTCATGCAGTAAGAGGTGCATATGTTTTGTACACCATTATTTTTTGACATCATATCTGATAACAAGCCAGTGAGACATCAGACTGCTAGACATGTTATGTATAGTAGGGGTTATACTTGGAAAAATATACGTCCAGTACCACCACAGCTCTTTAATTTATATTCTTTTATTCTTCACAGAAATTTAAAACAATGTTAGCGCTTTCAGGTTAATTCCAATACTTATATAGCAATACTGAGCAGTCTCACTGCGCCAGTTATTATATAGGTAAGACTAATCATACCTTAAGAGAAAGAGTAAGAGAGTATGTTTATGCTATTAATAGGGAGGATGAGACCAAAGCTGTAGCTAGACACACATTAGAACATGATCTAAAATCATACGTTTAAATTCGTGGTGATAGAGCTAATAAGCAAAAGCAAGAGAATAGGGAATATAAAGAAATATAGAGAGCAACAGGAAACAAAATGGATAATCAGGATGCAATCAGACAAAGGCATAGGTTTAGATGAAAGAATCTCTATAAAACCTTTTTTAAAAGACAGACCCTTGAAACATTAAATAAATATGAAATAACTTTTATACATGTTAAAATTAATGAAAAATTCTCCTTTTAAAATATGCATATATATGCATATATATTTATGATTGTTATTGTTAGTTTTAACATTATTATTTGAATGCATTTTTAAATATATCTAGTATTTATGCTTATGTTTAGAGTACATTGATTCAGTTATATATATGATTTTGAAATTTAAATTAATCAGTACATAATGATGTTTTTATAAATATATTTCATTAGATATAAAAGTTTTCAGACTACATTTTTAACTTTTTATATGTGAAAGTATCAAGTTGTCAGAATAATAAACAAAGTAGCTGTCACCATCTAGTGGTAAAACATGAAATAATTAATGAATTACGGACATATTTTTTGGCGCCTTTTTTACTATTTAAACTGCTAAGTGTTGCTATTGAATATGTCTGAAGAAGGGTTTGGAATTAACCTGAAAGTGCTAACATTGTTTTAAATTTCTGTGAAGAATAAAAGAATATAAATTAAAGAGCTGTGGTGGTACCGGACGTATATTTTTCCAAGTATTTCGGTCTGTATTTGCATTGCTGGTACCTTTGCCCTTGAAAACTGCTTTTGGATTTACTGAATAGTAGGGGTTATATTTGAGGACATAACCTGGGCATTCTGTGGTTGTATGTACAATAGTGAGGTTTGTGTACTTACGGTGATTGTCGACAGTGTGTGTATTGCAAATATGTACCTTGGCCTGTGTGCAGACTGTGGTAGATGTCATTCTTCTTGGTCCTGTTCTATCTGATGTTACATGCTGCTCCAGTGTATGGTACCCTATCGGCATACATGTTTGTAGGGCCAAACACACACATGTCCCATACCACAGACAGGCATCGGACCACACTGTGTAGCAGCCCAAAATATGTATGGCTAGTGTGTGAGTGACACATATGAGGATGGTGTTGATCAGTCCATGTACTGTAATATTAAGCTCACTTACCATGTGTGGCTGGGTTCACATTGGTTGTGGGTATGCACTTTCACACAGGTGTCTGTTACTCTGTGCTGTGACATGCCTGTAGAGTCTGCTATATTTGCAGGTACATGTTTATACCCCGATAAGAAATGTAGGCTAGTGTTGTGGCAGTCTGCCTGTAGTTTGCACAGTGCTTTGTTACATGCCTAGCAGCTTAGTGTACTTACCCAGTGTGATGTTATGACCAGATATTTGCCAGATGTACTGCTGCGGGGCCACCATAACTGTCAACTGTTCTATCTGATGTTACATGCTGCTCCAGTGTATGGTACCCTATCGGCATACATGTTTGTAGGGCCAAACACACACATGTCCCATACCACAGACAGGCATCGGACCACACTGTGTAGTGGCCCAAAATATGTATGGCTAGTGTGTGAGTGGCACATATGAGGATGGTGTTGATCAGTCCATGTACTGTAATATTAAGCTCACTTACCATGTGTGGCTGGGTTCACATTGGTTGTGGGTATGCACTTTCACACAGGTGTCTGTTACTCTGTGCTGTGACATGCCTGTAGAGTCTGCTATATTTGCAGGTACATGTTTATACCCCGATAAGAAATGTAGGCTAGTGTTGTGGCAGTCTGCCTGTAGTTTGCACAGTGCTTTGTTACATGCCTAGCAGCTTAATGTACTTACCCAGTGTGATGTTATGACCAGATATTTGCCAGATGTACTGCTGCGGGGCCACCATAACTGTCATGTATTTCTGACAAAGCAGTGGGATGCTGTATAGATGTATGTCACTAACTAGTGGGTAGTATGTGGCCATGGGAGCTCTGCACCACCGGTTATTATGTGTCAGGACAGACAGGAGTGTGTGACTGCATAAACTGTGTGGGCATATGTATTCCAGTATTTACATGATATACCCATTTACATGGCTGTTAACATACATATTGTCAGGCTTGGTCCACATGTCTTGCACTAAGGGGTTCTGTGTATACCTCTAGATTGACCAGAGTGTGTCAGACTGTCCACATCTATTGGTCATATCTCTGCTGTATTCCACAGGATCATTACTATGATATCAGTGGTACTGTACTATGACGACTTTGGATGTCTGCCAATAACTGATGGCGTACATGTCAATAGTAGATGTGACCTCCCACACACAACATTTCTGTAAAGACAACCCCTGTTACAGTAGCAACAGTCTACATATATACCTGCAATACATACATGACATTCCCTTGCACTAAGAGGTTGAGACTATTGGTGCTGATGTATGACTCCACTCCATGTTCTGGACAGACGTTAAACATATATATATATATATATATATATATATATATATATATATATATATATATATATATATATATATATATATATATATATATATATATATATACACACACACACACACACACATATACATATCTGCATACATATGTGTAGATATATATGTACATATATATAAATATATATATGTCTACACATTTACAGATATATATTTATATATATATATATATATATATATATATATATATATATATATATATATGCACATATAGTTATAGATATCTATATCTATATATATATATCTATATATATATATATATATATATATATATATATATATATATATATATATATATATATATATATACACACACACACACAAACACACACAGACCTATATATGGCCATATAAATGGTGCAATATGTGTATGTAGATATACACATATATCTGCATGTGTATATATATATATATATATATATATATATATATATCCTTGTCATGCGTAAACATTACTGTTGTGTATACCTACCCAGATGTATCATACTGTATGTATCTGATATGTGTATATTTAGATATAACAACATATGTGATACAACAGTAACATCACTAACAAGTACTACACAACTGTAGACATCACAGTAATTGTTTAGTACTATTCAGTATGTGTACTGACAGATATATTGGAAAAGCAACAACTGTCTTCACAGCTGTCTTGGCATAGTGGTTAACTGCTGTGACTATAGTGTACAGGCTTCTGGGTTCAAGACCTGCAAGGGCTGTATTTTGTTGCTGGGCAAAACAAGGGCTGTTGGATACAGAGTGGTTAAGGCAGTTTTGAGCAGCTTTAAGTGCATTTGCACGAAGCTAAGTGGTGCTAAGGTATGGTTAAACATATGGGCACTTACACCATGTAGACTTCACTTACCAGTGCACAAATGTGCTTAGCTGTTATATTGCAGCAATGCTGATACCTGCTAAGCATGGCTCAGCCCTAGTAACCAGTGCTCACATTCCAGTCTGATAACATAGCAGGGTAAAATGACATCTGTAATAAGTGTATGTAATGCCATGTACATAACATGAGTCTGTGCGCTGTCATTACAGTAGCAAGGGGTGTGAGTCTACTTTCTGGGACACTTGAGTATATATGGCTTGTACAACACTCTTATCCATGTGAATGTGTTACATACATAGGTAGTATCCCAGGTTATATGCAGTCACACTGGCATGTAGTGTATCATTACGTTACTTCTGTTGACGGTGCTTTCCCAAGTAAGAGTAGATTGCTAATTGTAGTACTGGAAACAAACACCCCTGCATGCAAAGATGGACTCTGAGTCCACACTGTCGTGTTCCTAGTGTGTGAGCTGTGTCTCATTAAATATTTCCTACTGGATAATGATCTGACATGGAAAATAACTGTAGACTACTGTGTGTATAGCACATGTCAGTGAGGGCTGCCGTCATGTAGTAATGGCATACCAATTGGTGCCAGATGTCTATTTGTCAACACATTCATCTTAATTCAAGCTAGTTGGCTAGCTGATGTCTGTCAGTCCTCTGTACAGATATGCACATGTCAGGTATCCATCTTGGATATTTACAGGCAATCTATGCTTGACTG
The DNA here is from genome assembly GCF_019279795.1 of Protopterus annectens. Taxonomy (NCBI): domain Eukaryota; kingdom Metazoa; phylum Chordata; order Ceratodontiformes; family Protopteridae; genus Protopterus; species Protopterus annectens. The sequence goes on from NC_056741.1 coordinate 1,939,868,699, forward strand.
ACACTGACATGTCTGCCCAGCTGTGTTATAAATGCCACAGATAGGACTCCAATCCTGTATGCACCGCATGCCATGGATGCCTCAACTACACTGCCGTAGTCAACAGAACATGCTTGGGTACAGGTCTCCAAGACAGACACTAACCATGTTATGTAATACATGTAGCATACATGTCAACTGGAGCACCTCACCGGCCCTCTGCAAGAGGCACCCAGAGGATTGGCTGATGCATGTCACTCTCACCCTGAGGATCACCCCAGTGGTGTCTGTTGATAGATGGCCTGCTGGCACATGGCAGGTGGCATGATACCACTGTACACACATCCCATCTCTCCAAGGACAATAGCCTGTTACACACCTATAAATACCTGCATCAATGCATCCCAGTACTGACAAATGTGTATGTGTGCATTGCTGAGAATTTCAGTGTCTGTGTGTGTGTGTAGACCTGTAGTTGGGAATACCCTGAGGGCCTTCAACCCACTGCACCACCCATTTCCATAGTTAGCTGTGGGTGCTGCTGTACTGGACATTACATGTACCTTGTTATGCTCTTCTCCCTAAGGGCTACCTGGGCCTTGCAGAACCAGCACAACACTGTTGTACAAATGGGTTGATAGGCATGGGATACCCACTGAGTTCTAGCAAGTGTGTGCATGTGTGTTTATATGTAGGGCACAGCATTCTGGGGCCACATACTCCTATTACAATACACATTGCCACACAGTATTAGGGATAGTGATGTTGCTGTCCATAGGGGAGGCATGACAATGCATCACCCTTCTATGCCTGTGGCATGTGCATTAGATGCATATCCCTGTAGTAGCACTCTTGGGATGGTCAATGGGTTGTATTGCAGTCCTGGTCAATGTGTGATGGTGGGTAAGTCATCATGGGTTCCAGTGCATACAGTATCCACAGTAGGGTGTGGGTAATGGGTATACTGTCGTTACACCATGGTACCCCCGGTACATGTCCAATGTATCACTGTATGGTGACCACTGTCACCATCAACCATTCAGGTAACTGATAACACTATCCAACCCAGTTATGCATGTGCTGTTTGCAACCTACATGTAACACAATGGACACACTGACAAGGTAGTTAGCACTGATAGGCCCAGGTCTCTCAGATGTGTGTCTGATTGTTATGTGTTTGTCAATGTGTATATGACGGTATGTCACACTATGTATTGTCCATAAACAACCATTACATCCCCCATTACCATACTGTACATGCCTGGGGATGTTCTGCATGTAACATGTAACCTGGAACACACCTCATCCTAAAAGCTGTGTGGTGCGTGCAATTAAAGCCACACACAACAGTAGTACTACATACCTAGGTAGGGGTCTAGTCCCAGTGTTGCCAAGTAGGAGTGTGCATGTATGTGGTGGGATCTACTTCAGGTTGCAGAATTTACATGTCCCAGGGGGTCATCTGTCAGAGAACTGCATGGCATATGCTAACATTTCACAGGTATCATCCTGTGGACATACATTCCATCACAACTAGTGTTAGATGTGTGGCCTCTTCCCCACTGTATAGGTGTGCAGCAATACTGTAGTTGGTATATATAGCTGGGTGTGACTGTTGTTGACACAGCCAACATCATTGCAGTTACTTTTGAGTGTATCCCCCCACATAGCTGGCCGTAATACTGTACAGTTCATGTTAACAGGTTAGGTAGTTGTCTATGACACTATCTGTGGTTCTACAGAACCTCTCACCCTCCAAAGTGTAGGGGTGTGCCCCCCACACCAGCACACATATGCTTACTGTAGTTGAGGATTGCACTACATTGAGGAAGGGGAAATTTACCCTGCCACTACCATCATCAATGACATTAAACTAGCAGACTGCTTATTCCACAGTGTGTTGTTTTGCATAGTCTGGCTTGGTGGAATTACATAGGCTACAATGGGTTCCTTGCACAGGTACATACATCCATGTGTACAGTATTCTCTGTGTAGTGCATCAACACCAAAGTATCTGTGTGTGTTATACACAAACATGTGATGTGTACCACCCAGTACAACTACCATTGTCCACTGTAGAAGGGCTGCTAACAGCAGCCACCATGTACATACCTGTACACTCCACCCCCAGACCTATCGGCCATGTGACACTGGCAGTAACTGTTCTACAGACCTGTGACATGTGTTCACATGTACCCAAGGTATGGCACAGCCAAGGTGTCACCACAGTGCCATACGCCTTGTGAGATATGACAGCAGACCATCTTCCTGCTGACACATGGACACCTACAACACAAATGGATAACACTATGAAGACCACAATCATTCAGTATTAATAACAACAGCTATAATGCATCATGGCTGGACAGCTACACTTCCTGACATGTAAGCATTAAATGTTACTGCTGACAACATGTTACACAGCAGTACATTGGTACACTGTAGTAAGTAACTGTGTGCATCAGAGCCGTATTAGCCTGTCCCTGCATTGATGTTATGGATGACATGGATGTGGTACAGGTATCATCATATGCACAGGGTGTTTTGTTGGTTTGCCAGAGACCTAGGCTGGGCAATACATTTGACACTATGTGTGTGAGTGAGGGGTTTTAATTACTGATATGGCCGTGGTGATGTGGTGTGTGTGGGTATGGAGTTGCCCTAGGTGTATTTGTATTGTGTGCGAGTATGAATGCACACAGTTCTGCCATATGGCTGCCCTATACAGGTGTTTGTTGGACAGCTGCAGACCATACCTGGCAGGGTGTGCAGTTCACCACGTCTGGCCATGGACATGAGAACTGTGCCTGCCAGGGGGTTCCATGGGCACATCCAGGTACAAGCCGTGATATGGTACTCTCCCCGATGATGACATCTGTCCGCTGGAACCAGGTCCCTCCTGGGACTGGCCAGGGCCACATGCACATGGCCCGGTGTGGTGTGGACAGCGCCCCCTGCAGTGCTGGGGCTGGTACTGCCACTACGGGAGTGGCTTGGTGTCCTTGCACGTCAATGTCAAATTCCAGCTGTTGGTGTTGCTGGCCTACATCCACATGACTGTCACACCACTCCCACCACATGCTCTAGCATGGACAATTCACGGTCGATGAGTCCCACCATCTCATCCCACCATCTATCCATGACCTATGTAAAATAATGGAGGGCACCTGCAAGATCACGGATGTTGTCAGTTACAGCTGAAAGAGTAGCCCTCTGCAGCCTCAGACCCTGTCTGATGTACCGTTTCATACGTGTCTGCACCTCCATGACAGCCTGAAACATGCGTCTGGTGGTACCAGATGTGGCACTTCTGCCAGGGGCATGATGACCAGCAGCCCTCCAATGAGCACCCCTGTACATCTGCCTATGTGGTACCCTGCCAGACATCCAGCTATGGCTGCTGTATCCAGACACAGCAACCATAGATACCACACTGTCCTGTGCACTGCCACTAACCACCAACTGTCCCTCTGCTATGACCACTGGTGATGGAGTATCTATAGGCACTGCGACTGTGCATGGGGATGCGTTGGATAATAGGGGGATGTCAAACCATGGTGCAGTTTCAGCCTCTGACAAGCCCACCTGTGCCTCAACACACCTATCATTATTTTCAGTGTCTGTACGGACACCAACATCAGATTGCCTGCAGGAGGGACCTTGACCCACCTCACCACCTGTGAGGGGAAAACAAGAAATGCACTTTAAAACCTGTATGTCATTGCTTAACAGTACACACACACACACACACACACACACACACACACACACACACACACACACACTGACATTCCCCCATAATACTTACCTGTCCCTGATTATACAGACTGTCCCAAGTTTATTCTCTTAGGTTCCCCATCCTGCATCTCGCTTGGAAACTTACACTCATTAATACCAATCATTAATGTATAATTCTTCAAATTGCCTAGACAAGCGATCAGAAACCATGACATGTTACTCCATTACTTCTTTGACTTGATTGGAGTTGGTTTTACAAAGACTCATTGTTGTCATCCAGTGTTCACCTGGGTTTGTCCAGACATCGTGAACATCGTCCCCATATGTTAGGGGCTACTACAGTCACTCAATAATGTCACACACTCGAGTGTCATATGTAACTTTTGCTCAGTAGATGTGGACAACAGTAATATTTGGAAATACTCACTGGTGTTGTCTAGTAATTCCCCAATGCATCTGTAGTGCTGCATATGTGGGTATTCTTTCACCTTTCTGCTGAATGCAATTATAACAGTATACCTGGTGTCTAGTTTCCCTCCCAGTGCAATTATAACAGTATACCTGGTGTCTAGTTTCCCTCCCAGTGCATGATCCATGCTGCAGACCTTATTATACTATCAGCTGTCCTTTGATTACATGTCAGACAAGTATTTCTGGTGTCTCCTGTGTCTGTCCATGTCCATATACAGGACGATTTCAAAGGGAAGTTGAGAGGTATGAACAACCCCACAGTCACACATGTGCATACATGGACACACACAAACACACACACACACACACACACACACACACACACACACACACACACACACACACACACACACACACACATCAACCCCCCTCCACTCCACCAGATTGCACTTACAGAGAAAATAACCCCCCCCCAACACACACACACTTACAGGTGAGGTTGCACAAAGATATTACGCACAGACCTCCCATTACCCATCTGTCAACATGCATGACATATGGTACTCAACAGCATGCAGTGCAGCTATAGTCAATCCATGCTAGCAACAATATACATGTGTGTGATGCATGGGCTGTGTTAGGTGATGCCCCTTCCCCTGGAACACACTGCACCCATGTATACAGTATTGCTGTGCACCTGTTCGGCACCTTGGCATGTACTGTGCACCATACTTCACAGGTGTACACACCATTGCTGAATGTGTATTACCGTGTCAGTTATGTCTGCTCTGCTGCTCACAGCCCCTATGTGTTTGTCTGACACATACCTGGGATGATATGTGGACAGATATCATTTGTGAATGCCTGATGTCTCATTTACAGATCTCATCATCAGTGGTGCATATATGGCCAATATGATACAATTACACTGATAGCCTTCAAAACTTCAAAAAACACAATTGTAGACTTCACACTTAAGGTCCAACTTTGCAGCAAATTCCAACAGCAAAAACAAATGATCCGGACCATGAGGCTGATAAAAAAACAGTTTGCAGTGTCAAACAAATGTGTTAGTTGTGCTGATGCTGATTGAGATGCCTACACTTCGTGGGCGCATATGTGTGCATACCCTTATGATGGTTTGTTGCACCTAGTGTACTACAACAGTCACTATTCTTGGTAGGGGTGTACTAGCATGGGCCATCTGCATTTGCCAGTATTTGGTCATTCTGCCCTACACATGTCCCCCAACCCTGCATGATTGCAAGGTCAACTTATGTGCACATTCCTTGGAGTTCACACACTGCTGTCACTATTGCTTTGGAGTTAGGGTTATGTTTGCCACAGTTCCTGACCCTGACTGTGTGTAGATACAGCCATTCGTAGCATCCTTTGGATCCCTGCTGCAGTGCACTGTTGTGCCATCATGACAACCCCTCCCCACTTTCAGCCTTTTTTTAGATGCTTGACAACTATGGCATACACATGTGTGCCAGTTTGCAGTGTCCCAAACACTGAACACCATTTGTAGCAGCCTAGTCCCAGCTAATGAATGGCAAACATACAAGTGTACACAGACGCTGGCAAGGTACAGATGAGGATGGTGGGCCTGAGGTGCGGTGAGGTGTTGGTTGTGCAGCACATGTATATTACTTGATACTGTCTGTATGTTTCCAATGTGGTCTTGGTACACCAGTACACATTGCAATGCATGCCTTTTGGAGACCTTTTCTGTTATGCATATGCTACCTGTAGAGAGGCCTGGCTGATGTTTCCTGTGGTACAACTGTCCCATCTGATTAACCTAACCCATGGGCCACATGTATGCAGAGTCCAGGCAATTGCTGACACGGGTACTGCACAGCTAGTACTTGCTAGACATTCCTGCAACTCCCTCAGTGTTGTGGCATGTTACTAGGCAGCCTGCATGATCAGTTTGCTACATGGGACATCATCTGTCTTGGATGGCCATCTGTTTATTTCCTACATTATTCCTGTCCCATACATCCTCACCACATACATGACTGTCTGTACTGTTTGCCATGGTGTATGCAATGGTGAGGTATGGCTACATGTACAACTCCTGGGTGCTATGCCTCTGTTGAAGGTAAGTGGCCACATTTGATGGCCAAATGTCTTCAACAGCAGACCACTTCTTGGTGTAACACTGGGGATGTGTACTTGCTGGAAGGTGCATTCTCATGAAGAATGCATGCAGTCAGTACCTCAACAGCTGCTTCCACTATATTTTATCTGGAGTGTGTGCACACATATGCTTCCAGTGTTTGTGAAGGTATGTATTCCCCATATTTGCTATCCTAACATACGATTCCATATTACACACTCATTGCTCATGTTAGGACCACATTGCTGGTTGTAAGGGTTATGGACTGCAGTATTGTGATATGCCATAGTGTAAATCTGTAACAGCTGCCATTGTAATACTGGTATATACACTGTTGTAGCACTGTATAAGGGTGATGATTCACACATGTCCCTACTGTAGGCCATTTGTCCTACCATTATGTTCATCTCTCTGCACACATTTTGCAATGATAGGATGTTAGTTATATTGCAGGACTCTGACATACTCTTCAGATACACCATCATGGTGATCACTGTGATGCAGTGCAGTTAACAGCAACAATACGTGAACATGTATGGCATGCATTATAGGTAGGTGTTTTAAATGTGTGCATGGAATATACCATAGCAATAACATGACTAGTGTATTGACAAACCTGAACAAACACCATACTCACTAGCTACAGGCTGCTGCCCTTGAGGTATACCAAAGGGACCTACATAAGTGTGTGAGAGATGTGATGTCAGTAGCCACAGCTGTGGCATTGGTACAGGATGAGTGCAGCATTACAGTACATCAACAGTACAAGCCCACAATACTACAGATTATGCACATCTGTTTATTACTACTACGCAGCAACAGACTATATATATATGCCATCTCAGATATGCATGATCTAACTGTACAGTTGTGGATGGATACACAACAGCGGTCTACTGATAAGCCCTGTAGCCTTACCTGCACACTCCTCTGCCATTGTGTGGGTAGCACCCACCTCCACTATGCTCTCTGCCAGGTGTTGTGTGTGTGGGTGGGCAGGTGCCCTGAGGCTGGCAAGGAGCTCCTTAGCATGTGTTGGGGGGGCTGGATGGCATGACCCCCCCTGTTGCAAGCTGGTCCCCCTGACTTCAGCAGCATGCTGATGAGCATGGTCAAGTAGGTCTGTGCACTGAAGCTAGACCTGCTCGATGCCAGATCTGCTCATAACTGCGGTTATGCAGGCCAACATCATTTACCCTGTGGACAAGATTGTTCCACAGGGCGGTCTGCTCCTGGGCCGAATGACACCTGGTAGTGCTGCACCAGGTGTGAGATGATGACATCATTCTCCTCCGCTGTATAAATGGGAAGCCTCTCTCTAGACATCTTGCCTGAAAGACATAAAGATGGAAACAGGTCTGAGG